>NW_007248430.1:663826-708872 GCF_000164805.1 Carlito syrichta
GGCAATCCACTCACCTCAGCCTCCCAAAGGCGCGGGATTACAGGCTGAGCCACCGAGCCCGGCTTGCAGGTATCTTTTTCATAGAGTGATTTGAGTTCTTCCAGGTATATTCCCAGTAGGGGAATTGCAGGGTCATATGGAAAGTTGATTTTTACATCGTTTAGGAATCACCAAACTGTTTTCAACAGAGGTTGTATTAGTTTACACTCCCACCAACAGTGTAGAAGTGTTTCTTTTTCGTCACATCCTCTCCAGCATCTGTTGTTTTTGAATTATTGATGATGATCATCCTGACTGGAGTTAGGTGGTATCTCAGTGTAGTTTTAATTTGCATTTCATTGATGGCTAGTGAGGCTGAGCAATTTTTCATGTATCTGTTAACGGCTTGTATGTGTTCTTTTGAAAAGTGTTTATTCATATCTTTTGCCCACTTTGTAATGGAGTTGTTTGTTTTTTTCTTTTCAGCACATTTGAGTTCCTTGTAGATCCTAGATGTTAGGCCATTGTTGGACATACAGTTGGCAAATATTTTTTCCTAGTCTGTGGGCTGTCTCCCTGCTCTCTTTATGGTTTATCTGGCTTTGCAGAAATTTGTCAGTTTGATGAAGTCCCACTTGTCTATCTTATCTCTTATGGCATGGGGACTTGGGGTTTTGATTAGGAATTGGTTGCCAGTGCCAATTTCCATAAGGGTGTTTCCTGTATTTTCTAAGAATCTTATAGTTTGAGGTTTTATGTTTAGGTCTATGGTTCATTTAGAGTTGATTTTTGTGTATGGTGATAGGAAAGGATCTTGTTTTAATCTTCTGCATGTGGTCAGCCAGTTTTCCCAGCATCATTTACTGAATAAATTCTCCTCTCTCCAGTGGTTGGTGGTGGAGACTTTGTCGAAGATTAGTTGGTTGAGAAATTGAGGTTTTGCTTCTGGAATCTCTAACAGATTCCATTGGTCTATATGCCTGTTTTTGTACCAATACCAGGCTGTTTTGATTATTGTTGCTTTATAATAAAGTTTAAAGTCTGGGAGTGTGATACATGCTGCTTTTTTTCTTTTGATGGGGATTGTTCTGGCTATTCGTAGTCCTTTATGTTTCCATATGAATTCCTGTATTGTCATTTTTAGGTCTGAGAAGAATGATGCTGGGTATTGTGTTAAATCTATAGATTGCCTTGGGTAGGATGGATATCTTAACAATGTTGATTCTTCCTATCCATGAGCATGGAGTGTTTTTCCATTTGATTGTGTCATCTTTGATTTCTTTGAACAGCATTTTGTAGTTTTCGTTGTAAAAGTTTTTCACGTCTCTGGTTAGGAAGATGCCAAGGTATTTCATTTTTTGTGTGGCTATTGTGAATGGGATTGTGCTTTTTATTTGGATTTCTGTTTATTTATTGCTGGTGTATAGAAACGTGACTGTCTTTTGCACACTGATTTTTTTACCCTGAGGCTTTGCCAAAGTCCTTTATCTGTGCAAGGAGGTTTTTGGCAGATTTTCAAGATATAGGATCATATCATCTACAAAGAGGGATAATTTGACTTCCTCTTTTTCTATTTGGATACCACTGATCTCCTTCTCTTGTCTGATTGCTCTAGCTATGACTTCCAAAACCATGTAGAAAAAGAGGGGTGAGAGTGAGCATCCTTGTCTTGTTCCAGTTTTCAGGGGAAATGGTTCCAATTTCTGTCTATTTAGCAGTGTGCTCGCTGTGGGTTTCTTAGTAGATGTTTTTTACTATTTTGAGGTATGTTTCTTCTATTCCTAGATCTTTGAGAGTTTTTATCAAGAAGGAGTGCTGGATTTTATCAAAAGCTTTTTTCACATCTAATGATATAATCATGTAGTTTTTGTTTTTACATCTGTTGATATATTTAATTACGTTTATGTCTTGGAAATGCTAAACCAGCCCTGCATCCCAGGAATGAAGCCTACTTGGTTGTGGTGGATGTTTTTGATATGTGTTATTGAATCTGGTTTGCTAGGATCTTGTTGAGAATTTTAGCATCTATGTTCATCAAGGATATTGGCCTGTAGTTCTCTTTCTTTGTTGAAGTTTTATCTGGTTTGGGTATCAATGTGATGTTAGCTTCATAAAATGATTTGGGGAGTGCTCCATATTTCTCAATTGCCTGGAATACTTTAAATAGGATTGGTATCAGTTCCTCCTTGTATGTTTTGCAGAATTCTGCTGAAAAGCCATCTGGTCCAGGGCTTTTTTTTTTTTTTTTGGTAGGTAGTTTTCTTTTGACACGGTCAATTTCCTGGATTGTTATTGGTCTATTTAGGGTCTCAATTTCTTCTTGTTTTAACCTGGGGAGGTTGTATGATGTCAGAAAGTCCTCCATTTCCTTTAGGTTTTTTAGTCTGTTTTTTTATAAGTGTACATGGTAGTCTCTGATAATCTTTTGAATTTCTTCGAGGTCAGTTGTGACTTAATCTTTTGCATTTCTGATTGTGTTTATTTGGGCTTTTCCCCTCTTTTGCTTGATCAGTCTAATTAGAGGTCCATCTTTTATTCTTTTGTTTCACTGATTTTTTTTGTATTATCTTTTTGTCTTCTATATCTAGAATTTGGGCTTTTATTTTGGTGATCTGGATTCTTCCGCTGAAGTTACGATTTTGGTGGTCTTGCTTTTCCGGCTCCCTTAGGTGACTTGTTAGGCTGTTAACTTGTGATCTTTCCATTTTCTTCATGCGTGTTCATAGAGGTATAAATTCCCCTTTTAGTCCTGATTTCATGGCATCCCAGAGGTTTTGGTAAGATATTTGTTTCCAGTTATCTTTTATTCTCTGTGTTGATTTCTGTGTTGACCGGGAGTTGTTTAGCATCATGCTGTTTAGTGTACATGTTTTTGTGGGTTCTTGGGGAACTTTGTTGGTGTTGATATTTATTTTTATTCCACTGTGGTCTGAGAAAGTGCATGGCAGTATATCAATCTTATGGAGTCTGTTTATGCATGATTTATGACTGAGAATGTGGTCGATCTTAGAGTATGTTCCATGTGGTGATGAGTAGAATGTATATTCCATGGTTGTTGTGTTGAGTGTTCTGTAGGTATCAATTAAATACATTTGGTCAAGTGTCATATTGAGATTCTGGATCTCCTTGCTGATTTTTTATCTTGATGATCTGTCTAGGGTTTTGAGTGGGGTATTTAAGTTCCCAGCTATGATAGTGTTAGAGTCCTTATCTTTTTTAAGTTTAACTAAAAGTTGCTTTATGAAAGTTGGTGCTCCTATTTTGGGTGCATACATGTTTAGAATGGATATTTCTTGTTGCTGAATTTAACCCTTTATCATTATACAGTGACCTTTCATATCTTTTAAAATTTTTGATAGCTTAAAGAGTATTTTGTCTGAATTGTGTTCCATTCACCTGAAATTTTGTTTTCTATCCTCTTACTTTGAATCTGTGAGTGTCCTTTCTGGTGAGATGAGTCTCCTGGAGACAATATATTGTTGCCTCATTATATTTTATCCATTTTGCCATTCTTTGTCTTTTTAGACCTTTCACTTTCAGGCTAATTATTGAAATGTGGGAAAGTTTATCCTTGTCATGACATTCTTATAGAGTTTGTTGTTGTTGTTGCTGTCTGTTTGTTTTTTGTCTCTCTTTTGATTTTTGGGTTGATTTATGTGTTTTCAATCTCTTTCCTGCAATCTTGAGAAGGTCATTATCATTCTTTTTTCCATGTTTAATACTTTCTTAAGTTTCTTGCACAGCTGGTCTGGAGGCAGCACAAACTCTTAAGGATTGAACGTCTGGGAAGGTTTTTAATTCTTCATCACTGATGAAGCTTAACTTAGCTGGGTAGGTAATTCTTGGTTGAACTTGTTTATCTTTGATAACTTTGAAGAGTGGGCTCCAAGCTCTCCTAGCCTAAAGTGTTTCTGTAGATAAGTCTGCTGCTATTCTAATTGGTCTTCACTGGTAGGTAGTCTGACATTTTTCTCTTGCTGCCTTTAGGTTTTTTTCTTTTATTCATACTTTGTGTAGGCAAATTACTATGTGTCTAGGAGTTGTTCTTCTCATTTGTTGTCTGAATCTCTTGTGTTTGAATGGATGTGTCACTGATGAGATGAGGGAAGTTTTCTTGGATAATTTCATGGAATGTCTGTTCCAGGGTGGTATCTATCTCTCTATCTGCCTCAGGAATTCCAATTAATCTTGGTTTGGCCTCTCGAAGTAATCATTCATCTCTTAAAGGTTTTGTTCTATCTTTTTATGCTTCTTTTCCATGTTTTTAATAGTCTGGGTTAGTTCCATATTTTGGTCCTCAAGCTCTGAGATTCTTCTGCTTGGCTAAGTTTGCTTTCCATGCTTATCAGTTTGTTATCTACTTTATTCACTGTATTCTTTATGTTTTTATCTCAGTTATCAACTTCTTCACTCTTTCCTCTTGTCCCTCCTCAATTCTATTTACTCTCTCTATTAATGTCTTATATCTGGGTTTGTGGTTTGAGATCAGTCATTCTAGGGGCTCTTCATTGTTTCTGTTCCCAAGTCTGTATTCTCAGTGTCTAACCTCCCAGTCTGTGTGAGACTCATATTCTTCTTTTGATTTTTCTTTATTTGTGTAGATTTTCCTCCTCCCTTAAAAAAAAAAATCTCTTCTTTAATTCTGTTTTTCAAGGATGGGGATAGCTTTTATTTCTGTTTGCTCAAGTTTCTGTTCTTCCTTATGTGGTTCTGCTGGCTTTGTTCAATTCTGAAGCTGGACTGTGGGGGGGGGGGAGCTGTAATTTTCACAGTTTTGCGATTTAATTGAAGGGGGAGCTGTATTCAGAAACTATCTGCAGATCCCCATATCTGCTGACAAGTGTGTGGACCCCCTGTAACCCACTTCCCACTGCCTTACAATCTGTCCATGCAGTGGGAGTATAGGTTTGCTCCCTAAAAGCAAAATGAGATAAGAAAAAGGAAAAGAATGGAAAAAGGAAGGAGAGAGATAAGAGGAAGGTGGAGAGAGAGAGAGAGAGAAGAAGAGGGAAAATAGACAGTCATACCAACTAACAAATGAAAAGAAACACAAAGACAGAAAAGGTTAAAAAAAACAAAAACAAAAACAAACAATCATACAAACACACAGACTGACCAAAAACCCCATTGATGTACTCGCCCTCAAAAATATCCATACACAAACAGGAAGTCTAAAAAACCCTAATAAAACAACAAACAAAACAAGTACAAAAAAGTAATCAAAAACAGAGAGAGAGAAGAGAAAAAAACTAAAACAAAAAAACCAAAAAAATGAGCAAAAAAAATAGACAGGCAAACAAAGCTTGCTCTGAGGTCATTTCTGTAAGTTCAACTTCCTTCTAGCTCTGATCTCCAGTCACTCTCCTCTGCTCTCAGTTAAGACTGATAGGGTTGCTCTCAGCTGGGTCAGATGCCCCAGATCTACTGTGGGAGGAGGGTGGATCAGAACTGGACACACCTGGTTTGCTGCCTGTCAAGTCTCCCACACAGATCTGATGTGTCTGCGTCTGATCCAGCATGGGAGAGGGGTGTCTGTTTCTCTGAGTTTGATGAGATTACCTCTACGTTCCAAGTTGGAGGCTGTGTGGAGATGGGTGGGGCAATGCACATCTCTGCCTGGTCCCAGGATAGAGATAATGGCTCTGGTTGGGAGTTCCTCACCAATGGTGGGGCTCCTCTCCAGCTCTCCCCGATATTCTCTCTCCATGATCTCAGCTCATAGTGCTCTGCTGACACAGGTGATGGTGTGGGCTGGGTGCCAGGTGATGAAGATTGGTTGCTTTCCACTGCCTTTTCTCAGGAGAGTCCTGAGAACAGCAGATAATCCTGCATGCCAGAGGCTCCAATCTCAGGGCAGAAGGGTTGCAGTCACCTCAGGAGGAGAGCCCCAGGTGCATGAACCCGAGTCTCCCCTCAGATGGACTTTCACTCACCCACCCGCACACACCCACTTATGCAGAGAGTCTATATGAACACTTGTTTTTTTCGGAGACTGTCACAGTCTGACCTATTCCATGGCCATCTTCAGACAGATTGATTAATAGGAGAAAAGGCATATTAATTTATTTAACAAGTGTACATGGGCGCCTTCGAATGAAAACCCAACCCCCCCCCCATAAGGTACATAAGATCATAAATCCTCTCTAGGTTCTAGAAAAAATGTGAGCTCAAAGCATGACTAAAAATAGGTATATTGGTAAATCAGGTTTAGTGGCAAGACAGGTTAACAGGAATAAAGGAAGAAGCCTGGTTTGCAAAGGTGGCTTGTTATGAAGGTTCATAGGTAGCCATCCTCAGAGAGAATAGAGAGTAGAAGTCTCTTTTCAGACTTTTAAAGGCATCAGACTCTCAATCTCTGATAGTATAATTTACTCAAAATTTATACTTACCTCACCCTTGACTCAAGATCGCCTAATCCCTTCACCAACACCCAAGATTGAATTAACAAGACCTTGGCATGACCGAGATTTAACAATGATGATAGTTCCTTTGGGGGGATGGGAAGTTACAACAATCAAAGGAGTTACTTCGGTCCATTTAGATAAACAACTTCGAATCAAACATGAGAGATATAAGAAAGCCCGGTTGCCAGATCCTTGGCCCTGTAACACACCTAAATGAGTCCCAATGAACTGCTCTCTGTTATAATAATACTGGAATGAGAGTTTTGCAGTCAATCCCTCCTCCAAGTTGAAGTACCTCTGTTACAGTCAAACTGGGTTCTTATGTCTGCTGCCCAGAAAAGCCAAAGCAGCCATTACAATGGCAGCCATTAAAACAGAGAGAATTTAGTATCACATTTTCAGAATGCAGTTGAGTGAGGAGGGTGAGAGAAATCTCCCAAATCTACCTCCCTGAGAACTGAGAGGATAAGGTTTTTAAAGAGATTTTGGCAAGCAGAGGGATAGGGGCTGTTGATTGTTGATGATGTCATTGGGGAGGTGTCAAGATTGTCTTCCTAGTGGCCACAGGACCAGTAGAGGACTTCCTGGTGCTCTGGGCCTGGGTAGAAGCTAGAGTCCACCAAAGTATAAAGTCTGAAAAAGATCTCAAATACTATTCATAGGTTTACAGTAGATGCTATCTGTAAAACAAATCCCACGACTATCAGGGATTTGTCCTTCAACTGGGCCTTTGTCCTCAAGCAATTTTAAGTCCACTGTTTAAAAAGGTGTATGATCATCAGCCTTGCACCTCCCCCAGGGGTTAGGGCATGAAGGTAATTTTATATAGGTGGTATCAATCTGCTTCATCACCCTCCCTCCCTCCCACATAACTACACCAACTGTGGACTTGTTTGAGAGCCAGTGTATGAGTAAATCATAATGCTCTTCTTAGTTTTCAGAAACAAAATTTAGAAAGAGTTTTACAGTTTCTTCCTTCACCTTCAATAGATGTCTTGAACATTTCGCTCTGAAAACTATTTGTGGTCATTTTCAGCAAGTCATGGTAGTGCTTTACGAAATTTTAAATTTCTAGGTACATCCTGACCTACTGAATCTCAAGAGCCAAGGCAACGATAAAAGTTTTAAAACAGACCTAACAGGTGATTACTGTACACCACAAAGTTGTAACATGCTTCAAATCATTGGTTCCCAAACAAAGTAGATGAACAGGCTTGCATCTGAATCTAATTGGGCTGCTCCTTAAAAATATTGAGGTACTCTATTTCATCCAAGACTAACTAAAACCAAATCTGTAGGGGTAGAACCTGGAATTTTGTATTTTAGAAATGATTTCTCATGTAGGGTCTGATATAAAAAACACTGCAGTCTACATCATTGAAATGAGTTTTGTAATAAGAACTGCATTCTTCTTATTCCTTTCAGGATTTTATTGCTAGCAAGTTTTTAGAATTCTCTGAGGTTCTTGGTGTAGATCTATGACTCTCAAAATGTGAATCCTGGGCCATCAGTAACCTGGGAACTTTAGAAATACAAATTCTCAAACCCTACCTCAACCTACTAAATCAGAAACTTTGAGGGTGGAGCCCAGCAATTTGTGTTTTAATAAACTCTGCATATAATTCTGACACAAGCCTAAGTTTGAGACAACTGGTTTGGGTCAAATAAGGAAAATTACTTCTCTACTTTTTTCTTTTTGACAGGAGAGAGATTTTTACAATACATAATATACTTAAAAACGAAATTCCTTAATAGGTGCAATTTTGGCAATGAATAAAACGTCACATTTTTTTCCTGTATTTTCCTGTATGCTGTGTGCTGCAAATGTTGGCAAGAATAGCAACATTTTAAACATCTGCAGTGAGAGATTCTGAGATCAGAACTGAGGAAATTTTTTAAGGTTAAATTCTCTCAAATACTTCCTCCCAGAGACCTTGTGCCAGTTTGATTCCCAGGCAGACGTTTTCCATTATATTGCTACTGGGTCATGACAGAATCTCCACGGTGTGCAGTTACCATGACGACCACTTTTTTTTTTTTTTGGTCTGCAGAGAATAGTATACAGCTCAAGCTGTACATTTTCTCTTAGTAATGGAAATGTTGATCCATCAAAGGAACTGATGAGGTTGACAACTGTACGTTTGATAAATCAGCAGTAAATGTGAAGGATTACACTTATTATACATGCGTTATCCAGTAGACAATATCCTATTTCCACTAAATTTTGTAGACAAGTAAAGATTCTATGGTAACCATACCAGTCTTTAGAACTATAAAAAGCCGGGGAAAATGTTTTATTATTATTGTAAGTCATATTTTTCAAGTATGAGGAAAAGGTTTTAGGAAAAGAACCCCACAAATTTTAGTAATTTGTACTTCCTATTTGACATTCTTTTTTAGCCTATTTTCCCCTTGTCACTCACTACAAAAATGAAAGAAAGCATTAATTTGCAAGGCAATGATAATTTAGTAACATTGTAGTCCTAAAAACAGTATATATAGCATCTAATTGTTTGTAATTTCATTTGGGAACTTGTTATCTAGGGTATCATTAGGTTTTAGATACATAAAAGTGCTATGGCAAAACATTTTCAGAATTAAGGTCCTTTGAAAAATGAACCAATTATCATTTTAACATTTTAAAATTAAATCAGGAGAATTTTTTTTTTCTTTACCAGTACATGCTTAGACATGATCCTTTTTCTTTCAAGTATTATCCTTAACATACTAAAATCATGTTCTGATTTGTTTATGGACCATGTGAGGATAAAAATACTTCGAACAAAAGTATTTTAAATTACAGCGGTTATTTTCAGTATTAGAGCCCATGAAGTCTGAATAAGGGACAATGTTCATCCAGTAATTTTTGAAATCTAACTTCAGTTCTTTTACTACAAAAGTGAGTAGGAAGAGGCCCATTTTCTGCTTATTTTCACAATGCTTTAATATTTTTTGCCCTGGAATAATTTTGATTAAGTATAATCATGTGTATGCACCTCATTGATAGGCAGTTTTTCCATTTTGATCAATTCTTTATTTTCTGAATTGCATTATTTGGCATAACTTGGTGAATAGCTGAAAATGTTTTCTTACTTTTTCTTGTTTATTGTACTGGAAAATAAAATAAAATTCTTTACATTCTTTCATTGACAAACTTCTCTGAATTAAGGATCTGAAATTATTGTATTTAGTACTCTTCATGTCCTTTTGTCTTGTATTAGTAATATGTGTGCTTGAATTATATTCCCTCCATAGATTATGTTCTTCCTGAAGTTCAATATTATTTCTTTAGTTTGTCTACATATCACTTGCAATACCAATACATACATAGATGTATATTAATGCTTGTTATAATATATATGCTATAATATATATGCTTATTATAAACAACTGGAGAAAATTGTAATTTGAAACCATAGTGTGCAACGTGAATGCCTAATACTTAAACCATAGCTTGTAGGTTTAAGATTTGATATAAAACCTTAGGATTTGAATTAAATGGGTATCAAATGCTAATATGGTGCTATTTTATACATTTATGAATTTCTCAAATATTCTAAAGTCAATATGGATGACTTTTTATGATCTAAAAGGCAACATATCTAAATTTTAAACATAAAATGAAATTTTATAGCTAATTTTTTGCCTTGGCATTATTTTCCATTCTACTCACCTAATAAATATGACAGTGGATTTTGTATGTTTTTGTCAACCTTCACCCCCTCTGAAATTATGGATCAAATTTTGAATGAATTAAGTCTGTTTATCCAAGAAAGATTTTATATCTACATCCTGTCGGAGAGGAAACCTAGACTTCTCCTCTTTTCATTCTGATTTATTCCTTTCTATCTTCCTCCCACCGCTCCTACTCTGTGTGTTGGCTTTTTAGGAAAAAGAGAATCATAGGACTTCAGAATTAAGAGAGATATAAGAGATTATTAGCACGCGATGACTAATCTCTAGCACTCCTGGGGTCAGGCAGCACTACAGTAAGTAATGGGGGCTTGCTGGAGACTCTAATGGGTCAGAGAACACAATCCCTGTGTAAAGGGGATCAGCAGTGAAGACTCTGTAGAATGTAGGCTAGTTCTATCAGTTTCTTTAAAAGAAAATCCAGAAATGGGTTTTTATGTAAATATTCCAATATTTAAATGTTGACAACTGACACATACACAAAAGTACTGTCAGTCAAGTAAAACATATCTTCAGGTCAAAGCTAGCCCATGAGCTACCGGTTTTCAACCCATGATTAGAACAAACTCTTATTTCACAGTTGAGGAAACTAAAGTCTAAACTAACATAAAAGTTTGCCTTGGATGAGCCTAGATATTAGACAAGCACTCCGGTGCACTTCAACTGTAGTTATTTGGTGACTTGATGTAGTTATTTCTTTAACAAGTCAGGAGGGAAGTTGAAAGCATATCCTCTGTAAGGATAGAGTGTCTGGGAGTTCATACATGTCTTTGATCATGGAACTAATAAGCATTTGTGCTTGTGGGTCAGGAATTGGCAAGAAGGTCTTGTTTGAGAAGGTGATATGGTCTGACATTTGAGAGGCAGATAGGATAATAATGTCTAATTTGTGTTCATTACTTTCTTTTTTATACTGCAAGTTCTTTCATGCAGTAAAATATAATCTTTGACTTTCAGCTAGGGTTTTGCTAATCAAAGGGAATTGGTGTGTACAAGGGGGAGCCCCCAAAAGCCCAGAATTTACTTATAAAAATTTGTGTTTTTATTCTTACATCTTTAAACTTCAATCACTTCAAAGTACTCTCCATTTTATGCAATACACCTACTGAGATGCTTTTTCCACTGCTCAAAACAGTTTTTGAACTCATCGATTTTGATGCCTGTTAGTGCTCCTGGACATTTTTGTTTCACCTCTTCCACATCAGCAAAATGTTTCCCTTTAAGAACTTCTTTCATCGGGGGAAAAACAACAACAAAAAAAGTTGCTCAGGAGAGATTGGGTAGATAAGGAGGGTAAGGCAAAAATGACCATGTCATTTTTGGTCAAAAACTGCTGAACTCAGTGCAGTGTGGGCAGTTGCACTCTTAAATCATCCATCATGAAATGGGCAAACCTGTTGAATTTCTCCCAAAAAAGTTTCTTGGAGCCAAATGCAGCCTCTTACAACACTAGCTGGTGTACTGATGCTGATGGTGTCCTAGAACACTTACTTAGCAGGAGAATCCTGTACTACATGGGGCCCATCCTCCAAAAAATAATTTCTGTTTTTGAGGGGTACTCTCTCATATTCTATGTTGATTCTGTTGCATTACTACTTGATGAATGTTTTAGAGATGATTTATAAATTAGAGAAAAAAATTATTCAAAGAAACAAGTGTAATCTCTTTCTTTGGGTGCTTATATCATTGCAATGAATTTTGTTTTCTGCATTTAAATTGCCCTTTCTTGAAGGCTCAAGAAACTTTCAGTAGTTCTTTGGTAGTATAAACCAGACCATTCTTATAAGAAGTAAAGTTTCAACAGGTATACCTTAGTTTATTGAGCTTCACTTTATTGTGCTTCACAGATATTGCTTTTTTCTTTTTACAAATTGAAGGTTTGTGGTAACTCTGAGTCGCACAAGTCTGTCAGTGCCATTTTCCAACAGCATGTGCTCACTCCAGGGCTTTTTGTCACATTTTGCTAATTCTCACAAAATTTTATGTTTACTTATTATTTTATCTGTTATGATGATCTGTGATTAGTGGTCTTTGATGTTACTACTGCAATTGTTTTGAGGCACCACAAATCATGCCCATACAAGACAAATTTAATTGATAAACACTGTGCATGTTCTTTTTTATTTTATTTTTTGTAAAGATGAGATCTATATTGCTGGTTTCAAACTTCTGGGTTCAAGCAGTCCTCCTGCCTTGGCTTCTCAACGCGGTGGGATTATAGGCATAAGCCATTGCACCCTTCCAATCCTGTGTGTGTTCTGACTGCTCTACTGACTGACCATTCTGACTAGCCATTCCCCCATCCCTCTTTCTGTCTTTGGGCCACCTTATTTACCCAGACACAACAATACTACAATTAGACCAATTAATAACCCTACAATAGTTTCTCTGTGTTCAAGTGAAAGGAAGAGCTGCATGTCTCTAACTGTAAATCAAAAGCTAAAAATGATTAGACTTATTATCTTGTTAGGGGCTAATGTAATTGGTGACTTTAAGTTGAAGTCAGTGCTTATTTACCACTCTGAAAATCCTAGGGCCTGTAAGAATTGTACTAAATCAACTCTGCCGGGCTCGGTGCTCAGCCGGGCTCGGTGGCTCAGCCTGTAGTCCCGCGCCTTTGGAAGGCTGAGGTGAGTGGATTGCCTGAGCCCGCGGATTCGAGACCCGCCTAGGTAGCGAGACCTCATCTCTACAATAAATCAAAAAATCAGCCGGGTGTGGTAGCGCATGACTGTAATTCCGGCTACTTGGAAGGCTGAGGCGGAAGGATCGCCGGAGCCCAGCGGGTCAAGGCTGTGGTGGCTGGGAGCGGCCATTGCACTCCAGTCTAGGCGACAGAGTAAGACTCCAACTCAAAAAAAAAAAAAAAAAATCACTGCTCATTGACAGTTCACCTAGTCACAGAAGAGCTCTGACAGAGATGAACTAGGTAATTAATGTCACTTTCATGGCTGTTAACACAACATCCATTCTGCAGCCCATAGACCAAGGAGTAATTTTGATGTTTAAGTCTTATTATTTAAGATTACATTTCTTATTTAAGATTACATTTCTTCTCTGCCCTAGATAGTGATTCCTCTGGTGGATCTGAATGGATGAGGAGTCGTTTCTTATGGATGAATAAAGAAAGCAGTTTCTTGAGATGGAAGCTACTCCCGGTGAAGACACTGTAGACATTGTTAAAATGACAGCAAAGAATTGAGAATATTTCATAAACTTAGTTGATAAAGCAGAACCATGGTGAGAGGATTGATTCCAATTTTGAAAGGAGTTCTACTGTGAGTAAAATGCTATCAAATAGCATCTCATGATTCAGAGAAATCTTTCACGGAAGGAAAAGTCAATCAATGAGACACACTTCACTATTGTCTTATTGGAAGAAATTGTCACAACCACCCCAATCTTCCGTTACCTCCACTCTGATCAGTCAGCAGCCACTAACACTGAGGCAAGACCGTCCAACAGCAAAAATATTACAACTTGCTAAAGACTCAGATGATTGCTAGCATTTTCTAGCAATAAAGTATTTTTACACTAAGGTATGTACATTGTTTTTTAGACATCATGCTATTGCACACTTGGGCTACAGTATAGTGTAAATGTAGCTTGTGCATGCACTAAGACACCAATACATTTGTGTGACTCAACTTATTGTGATATTCGTTTTATTATGGTGATCTGGAAGGGAACCCACATCATTACTGAGATAGGCCTGTATTTCTTTAGATAAAGTTTTGGCCACTGATGAGATCTTATTTTCAGATGACCCAGCATGCATTGCTTCTTGTTTCACAAACTACGCAAGATTGAAAACAGGATTAACCAGATAAGAGAGGACTAAAATCTACAGATATGATTGTTGAGTATGGTTGGTAAGATGAGGGAAGGCCTAAGCACAAAATATGTCCCAAGATACACTTCAAATGTGTAATAAGGAAGGCTCTTTACAGCAGTGATTATCACCCCAGATCATCTGGGAAACTTAATCAAATACAAGTGCTCAATCCCAAATCCCAGGGTTTTGATTTAATTGATCTGGGAAGTAGACACACAGGTATCTTATATCAGTCCATCTTCACATAATGGTAATACCATATGGAGGAAATAGCAATAGGTCTAGAAGTGTAGTAAATCTTCCTCTAAATCCCTGCTCCAGTCCCTGTAATGCATTCCATGATATCCAGCAGCAAAATCTAGAGAAAACCAATCCATCTCTGTCTCTTACTGAGATGCCGACTGCTGAAGAAGGAAAATAGAGCCTTGGTTAGTTGCATCCTAAGTGCCAAAGATGGTTGACATGATTACCATTCAGGTGTCAAGTGCTACCAGATAAAGTAGACTGTATCTATAAGACTAAATGTTCTTCAATTCTCTGGAGACTCAGAAGTACAAAGTAGTGGAGAGAGGAACAATGATGGAACATGAACCACTTGCTAGATATGTTCAGAGAGGTGCTCACGGTAGAGCCTACTTAACAGAAGATGTCAGATCATTCCAGAAGTAGCACCAGAATTTCTGCATAGCGGGGATGGGAATAGCCTTTCAAAACTTGGCTTAAAATTACATTTGCATAGAAAAAAACACTAGTTTTACTCACATGAAGTATTTATTGCTAGACAATAAATTATGGAGCCATGGAAGGTGGATGAAGATTATGGGGTTAACCACATACCCTAGCCATCTGTTTGTGATGACTTGTGGTGGCTAAAGTACTGGTTGACTGTAAAGCAATACTTGAACCTGAGTGTCAGGAAGAGAGAGAGATAGAATGAGTCCTCTAGTGTAGCCACTTCTACAGGCCATAAAGTGATACTTTGGGGGGGAAATATCAGTTCTCTAAGCCATGCACAGTGATAATGTTTTCCCTCCTGACTAGACTTGACCCAGAGAGTTACAATTTTTAGTGTTTATGTATTTAAGTTCATCAACACAATCACCTCCCCACCCAAGGTATTGGGTTAGTATTGGTTCCAGAAAGTGCCACTACATGTACTTTAATCCTCATTCTCTACTTCTTCATTGCCCACGTTCGTAGCTAATTTTTGACCTTCAAAACAGCAAACTTTTTACTGTTCTTATCTATATGATAACTTGCCATGTACTTACTCCTCCAATGGAGACTGACTTCAGAGATTCCCTGGTAATTTGCCACTTATCACTCTAAGGAAGAAAGAAGATATAAATATGTAGGTTTATTTCCATTTAAGCTCTGAGCAACTCCATATCTTACACTTCATCTGCTGACTACCTTCAGACAGAGGTTTATACACACAGTGGTGATAACTAACTTATATAAATATAGGTTTTAAAATACTTAACCTCCATAAAATATGTCTAATGAGCACAAAACCTTAAACTGTATTTATCAAGTGGTTCTGAAGAATTGGAGTTCTATGGTTTGTTAACAGTTGCCACATACACGCATGTCTTACACAGATGCAAACTGGCTTATTTACTTTAACACTATAAAAGTTTGTGCCAATGAACACATTTAAAAAATGTATTTAACCAATCAATCCATTTTGAAAGATTGTGTGATGAAATATGTTCTTTTTTTCTTTTTAATTAGAAATCTAGAAAATGTGATCAACAACTGTGAAGCTATGGACTTCAGAATCCCAGTCAGGGTTTGCTTTCCAGCTCTGCCACTTACCCAGCTGTGTGATCACGGACAAGCTACTTGATTTCTTGAGCAGAAATGAGATAAATATCTGTCTTACAAGGTTATCCTGAGATTGAAAGAGGTGAATAACGTAAAGAACTTGGAATGCAGTTTCTCAATATATCAATACTTCTGAATTCCCTTCCCTCACCTCAAGGTCTCTTCCAATGAGTCCTCATGTTCATGCATATGTATTCATATGACTCTAGTCAGGCTTCCCACATGGATCTTGCTGTTACTTCACTTAATTGCTTCCATTAAATGTGAGTTTGTACTGACACAATCCATACAACTTAATAAGCCAGTTAGTATTCAGCTAGTATTCTATAAGATCAAGCACCAGATTCACTGAATAATTGCTCACTGCTGGACATTTGAGTTACTTTTAAATTTTCCCTTTCAAAAACAGTTTTGTATGAACAACTTGGAGCAAATTACTTGTTTGCTTTTAGATTATTTTCTAGTTGTATATTCCCCAAAGTGAAATTACTAGGTCAAAGGAAATAGCTCTGCAGAACATTTGAATCAATTTACCATGGCATTTAAAATATATAAGCCTGCCTTTTTAACCTGACCTGTCATCAACGGATTTTTATTGCTTTTGCTAGTTTAATGGGTATATACTGGTACCTTAACTTTTCTTTTAGGCAATTTTATTTAATTTTCAGAAAGCTGTAGAGTTTTGAGTATGCTGGCTACTATTTTACTTTTGTATGTACAAGTGTTTATTCTACTTTTGTGATATTTACTGACTATAATCTGAATTTCTAGATTATAGAGTCTCCAGCTGACCTTATGTTTTAGACCAAATGCTGTGATATATAACTGCTTTATATGATGAACAAGCTGTGTCATGTGACTCCCATCCTTTTCCCTCCCTCCATGTCTCCTTCTTCATCCTACTCCCTGAAGTTGATAGAGCTCAGTGGATCTTAAAAGTTTTGGTGCAAGAATGATACTACAAAATATCCAGTGCTTATATCTTGGTTATGGCAAACCAAGAGTGTTTGTGATGTCAGAGTTTCCTTTAAACCCCAGAAGAGCCATGATCACAAATTTATATCAGTAATTTATATCCATGAGCAAGCTATGAAATAAATTCTTGATAATTTTAAAATTAATATGGAGAACGACTATACAAAATTATGTGAAATCATTCCAGAGGCCTATTTCCATATGTTGTCAAGCTCTGCCTACACTATAATTTCCTCTTTGCAAAAATCACTTGGCCTTTACCCACACTGTTCTTTAGGAGCAATTCTGACTTAAGACAACTTGCTCCATCTCACGGCTTAGCATTAAGTTACTGGTCTGCTTGTCCAGTCTTGGTCTTGAACTTCAGTACTGATAATTAACCTATCTATTTGACACTTAAAGATTAAGGGACTGCCTTGATTTTGCCTCTCTTGGCATCCCACAGGGATGGTTGACAATTTCTCAAAACTAAAGCATGCCAATGGGAGAAGGGTTGGTCTTTGACATGTTGACAGACTATACACACTGACTTCCTGTCTGTCCTAAGCCTTAGCAACTATGAAGTCACCGTATTAATTACTAACAGAGGAAAAACTAAGTGAATCATAATCCAAAGTCTGAAGCTCTGCCATTGTTTTCTGGAGAAACAAGGTAAGTTTATTTACATGGCAAATTGAAAAGGTCTCTGTTGCCAAGATACACAAAATAGGAACTCATATGTACACACATAACTCAAATGCTCTCACATAACTCTTTATATTGGGGAAATACACATGCTTTGTAAAGGAAAATACATTGAGGACTGTGTACTGAAGGAAAAGAGGCAGTAGAGAGAACCATGGATAATCAGCAATCATCTTCAGAAACAGTTCACTAGATGTCACCCAACACTTAGGTCAGGATTAATGTTTTTCTGACAGAACATACTCACAGGAAAGGTGCTATTTCTTGCCAAAGAAATCTGACTTCTCCCTGAACAGAAGGAATATCTGTGTGTAGAAAATAATTCCAAGTCATAAATCTCTTTTTGGCTTGAAGTAAAGGGTTGTAATGTTCATGAAGTTTTGACATTTGAACAATGATAAATTATACTCAACTATTAAGTAACTTTATATGGTGCATACTTATTATATAAAAATTAGAAAATGCAAATAAACAAAAGAAAAGGAGAAAATCACTTTGTCTCCAGAAATAAAATTAGAAACATTTTGTTACGTTGTTCTACAATTTTGTCTGTATACACACACCCAGGGAAAAAAGTTCCCTCATAAAGTACATATTATGTACTCTTTTCATGTCAATAAATACATTTTTGCTGTGAATATACAACACCATATAAATCATACCATAATGTTCTCTTTTTTATTAGCCAGTTCCATATAATCAAACACTGATGCTATATGCTTGAGATTCTCCTGCTGAAAAAAGATGTGAGCCTTAGTGAACTTTTCTCATGTGTTTTATATTAATGTGCATGACATAATCAAATCTTACTCAAATCATTTTAACATTTTCCTTTGAAGTCATTGTGCAGATCTAAAAATAATTTTGATAGTAAACTGTCTTTATACCAGTACACAATTTAAAAACCTCTTGCTTATTGCTAAGATTTCAATTCTGGGGAAGAAAAAAACGATGACTTGCTTGAGGTGAGTATTCACTCTGAGGAAGGTTGCTAGGATGCTGGGTCTTACCTGAACGTAGGTGGGGATGGGAAGATCTCTGTGCAGGCTTTGCAGCAAAATATTGTGTGTATATGTTTTGCTAGAAAGAGACTTATTTTTCATTTTTTTTTTTATTTTTTGCAAAGGGATTAGTGGCATATTTTTGAGAGCCAGATGTTTCTGTATTCAAATTCCTAATCGGGTTAGCTCAGGCAATTTTTTTAATTTCTCTAATCTCATTTTCCCACCTGTAAATAGGAGGTCATGATACCCACCTTGAAGTGTCATTGGAATTAAATGCAATTGTACTGTTAAAGTTCTTGGTTTATAAAAGCATCAGGAGTTTATTTCCTATTTTATAAATGCACCTTTCCCTTTTTCAGAAATTTAATTCTTGATTCCTCATATCAGTTAATTGTATAAGTAAATAATACATGATTAACTCTGGAAAATGCTTAAACATATTTTACTTAACTGCACAATTATGAGAAAACAATGTTTGAAGCTGATATTTCCATGTCACTGTTATCAATATGCTTTTGATCTATTTATTATAAGTACTATACACCCTTATGATTTTTGTCTTTCTCCATTTTTTCCCCTGTGTCTTTTAATTTTTTCCTGCTTGGCAAGCTAATGAAATCATTAAGGCCATCATGAAATAAGTTCTATTGAGTTATAAGTATATCATTTCCATTTCTATTGATAAGAGCCATGTGTTTGTGGAATGCATTGTTTGGATTTTGAAAGAAAATAGTGAGGTGGTAACTCTGACAGCTCACCCTTCACATTGTTCCCACAATTGCTTGAGTAATAATTTTAAAAGATTGTTTTTCTTTGATAAAGTTTTGTTAATAACCGGCTTAACCATGGCTTTGGTTGCACCTACACCAAAACTGAAGGAATAAAGTAAGAAAACTTCCTCTATCCCTTCTCATTAGCGCGCGCGCACACACACACACACACACACACACACACACACACACACACACACACACACATCTTTTGAACAGTTTCCCAAGTGGATATTGAGTTCAAGAAATGCTATATTGATCTTTTGTATTACCTTCATCAGAAATGGCTTCTTTCTCAAGTATGTTGCTAAATAAAAATCACACCACTGATCTTGACTTAGCACAGCAACAAGTGAATCAAATAAATGTGTGTGCTTGCTGTGTGTGTGTACATGCACCTGGTTTTCTGTACATAAAGTTCCTTTGTTTCTCAAAAATTTTCCACTATATAAAAATAAAAAAATAAAAATAATAAAAACAAGCTAGGTGGGAATGGGGTAATTACTATTTTCCTGCCTTGCTCTTCTATTATATGCTCCGTCCTTCCTTGCTAGCTTCCTTCCTTTCCTTTGTTTCCTGTCTTTTCTCTCTTCCCTTCTGTTTTCCTCAGGGGAGCCTGTCTGAATGTTTCCAGAAGTTAGTAGGTAGCAACTTTTGTCTCAGTTTTCTATGCTAAATATGTTTGCTTTTGCCTTGGGTACTGTGCAGTTTGTGGCACTCAAGCTGTTTTACTATTTAAGTATGCACTTGCTTAAGCTGTTTTACTGTACACCACTGCTGCAACATCAAGACCCAAACATTTAAAAGAGAGGTCAACATAAACACATTGTTTCTTTTTTTTTTTGAGTTGGAGTCTCACTCTGTCACCCAGACTGGAGTGCAGTGGCCGCTCCCAGCCACTGCAGCCTCGATCTGCTGGGCTTTGGCGACCCTTCCGCCTTAGCCTTCCAGTAGCTGGAACTACAGGCGTGCGCTACCACGTCCGGCTAATTTTTTGATTTATTGTAGAAATGAGGTCTCGCCAAGTTGCCCAGGTGGGTCTCGAATCCCGGGGCTCAGGCAATCCACTCACCTCAGCCTCCCAAAGCACGAGATTACAGGCTGAGCCACCGAGCCCAGCTAACACATTGTTTCTTTATTCAGTGGGTGTTTATGGAGTATTTAAATGCACTGGACATCCAATTCCTGAACAAAACCCGAAACCCACAGCTCATAAGAGAGAAGATAGACAAGTGGGACCTTATTAAACTGACAAGCTTCTGCAAAGCCAAAGAAACCACCAAGAGAGCAGGGAGACAGCCTACAGACTGGGAAAAAATATTTGCCAGCACCAGTTCTGACAAAGGCTTAACATCTTTGATCTACAATGAACTCTAACGTGCTGACAATAAAAAAACAAACAATCCCATTATAAAATGGGCAAAAGATATGAGCAGACATTTTACAAAGGAAGACATCCGAGCAGCCAACAAACACATGAAGAAATGTTCAACCTCACTAATCATCAGGGAGATGCGAATCAAAACCACACTGAGATACCACCTAACTCCAGTCAGAATGGCAGTTATCAACAAGTCAAAAAATAACAGCTGCTGGAGAGGGTGTGGCGAAAAGGGAACACTTCTACACTGTTGGTGGGAGTGTAAACTAGTGCAACCTCTGTGGAAAGCAGTGTGGCAATTCCTAAAAGCTCTAAATACCAGCCTCCCATATGACCCCGCAATCCCCCTACTGGGAATATATCCTGAAGAACTCAAATCACTCTATAAAAGAGATACCTGCACATGTATGTTTATTGCAGCATTGTTCACAATAGCAAGAACATGGAAACAACCATGCTGCCTGTCAAAAGAGGACTGGATTAAAAAAATGTGGTACATATACACGATGGAATACTACGCAGCCACAAAAAAGAACAAAATCATGAATTTCGCAGCAACCTGGATGGAACTAGAGTCTATAATACTGAGTGACCTCTCATAGAAACAAAGATCTGAGTATCACATGTTCTCACTCATATAATGGACCTTAAACATCCAATGCAATACTATAAGAAAATGACTGACAGTACTGGGAAACTATGGGGGGGGGGGAGATGGGATTAACAGTAGCAAATATTTGTCTGGAAATGGGGAAACACCTCATATCAACAGGGTGCCTGAATGAAATGTAATTGTATACCTAACCCTTAACTGTACCCCACAACATCATAATAAAAAAAAAAATGCACTGGATAATATTTGTGTAGGTAAGTGCATGGTTCTGTTGTTAAGTTTTTCCTATTGTGTGTTTATTCTCACTTCTTGAAGAAGGAAATATTTATTCAGACTGTAGTATTATATATTACATTTAATATGCACCCTAAACCCATTTGACTGCTCATTGTTTGATTCATGAGATTTTCTTGTTTGCTGTGAATTTTGACAGAAAAGAATGCAACTGTGTGGACTCATTTTCATCACTTCAAAGTTTAGGATACATTTATTTTAAGTTTACTGAAGTACGAGTTCTGACAATTAAGTTTGTGAACTTTCCACCATGTGCTTATATTGGCAGCACTGTATAAACAACTTGGTAAGATTTCATAACTTTGGCACATCAGTGTCTCATAGCTGTGTTGATGTAGATGTGTGGGAGTGTCTTACTGAGTGGCATTCATTATTGTTTTTGCAAGTTTTTGTGTGCCATGATGAGAATGTTGGAGCTTGAATTAGAGCAATGAGCAACATTATATTTCCTGTTAAACTTGGCAAGAGTGGAAGTGAAATCAGGGGCATGTTAGTCCAAGTTTATGGGTATAATGCAATGAAGAAAACAGCAGTGTACAAATGGATTAAATGCTTTTCTGAGGGGAGAGAAAGCATCACCGATGAAGAGAGGTCACAACAACCAGTAATGAGCAGAACTAAGAAAATATTGCAAAAGATCATCAAATTGTGTATCAAAATCATCAGTTGACTGACAGAAGCATAGCAGACCAAATAAACATTGATGGAGAAAGAGGAAAGTCTTAACTGAAAATCTTAGCATGGGAAAAGTATGTGTAAAAATGGTCCTGAAAAAGCTTACTGAACAAAAGCAAAGGAGAGTCAATGTTTGCCAAGACCTTTTGGAGAGGCAACACAATATTTTGGCCATGTTATCACTGGTGATGAAACATGGGTGTACCAATAAACCTTGAATCAAAGCATCAAAGTGCACAATGGAAGTCAGCCAATTCTCCACGATCAAAAAATTTCCGTCAGTCCAAATCAAGAGTCCAAATGATGTTGCTAACCTTTTTTGGTTTCAGAGGGATATTCATTATGAATTTGTACCAACTGGACAAACAGTTAATCAAGCTTACTATTTGGAAGTGCTAAAAAGGCTGCATGAAAATGTTAGACGACAATGACTTGAACTTTTCACCAACATCTCATGGCTTTTGCATCATGACAATGCACCAGCTAACACAGTATTGTGAGGAATTTTTTAGCCAGTAAACAAATAGCTGTATTGGAACACCCACCCTACTCACCTGATCTGGCTGGCCCCAGTGACTTTTTCTTTACCCAAAGATAAAGGAAATATTGAAAGGAAGACTTTTTGATGACATTCAGGGCATCAAGGGTAATATGATGGTGACTCTGATGGCCATTTCAGAAAAAGAATTCCAAATTGCTTTGACAGGTAGACTAGGCATTGGCATCAGTGCATAGCCTCCAAAAGGGAGTACATCGAAGATTACCATAGTGATATTCAGCAATGAGGTATGTAGCACTTTTTATAGGATGAGTTCGTGAGCTTAATTTCCAGAACTTGTAGTCAATAGGATAACACCTCTCACCTATGTTCACTAAATATATTCTTCACTTTTTATAAATTGAAAAAAACAGAAATAAAACTAAATATTTGAGCTTGATCCAAGATGCAATTGACAAAGAGTAGTGTCATTGTTAAATTATATTTTGGAACAGCTTTTTATACATCTGGCCCAGAGCTAAACTATGATGAATGAATTTCTGCCCTCAAAGATTATCTAGTGCTGAGTAATGTGTTAAACTGTGTACTTCCATTCTGTTGAGGAGATGATAGAAACCTTCATAAACTTTCGCTTTTATGTACACCCAAAGGTCAAATTGCAAACTCAAAACTGATTACTAAGGGATCCTAAAACTAAGTATTCCTAAACTAAAATCAGGACATTACTAATTTATACTGAATAATCAATATCAATATTTTATTATTTATTCTTTTGGTAAATATTTGTTTTTAAAATGTCTAGCATTTATTTACAACTATTATATGCAGATATTGTGCTAAAATATGTGTGTGTGCATATAATTTAAATATTATATCTTTACTGTGTCCTACAAAGAAGGTCTTATTACTAATCTCATTATACAAAAGAAGAAACTGGGGTTTAGAGAGGGTACAGGAAATGAAGGCAACCAGGAGCCTATGCTTTGAATTACTGCATCTTACTAGATGCTAGATATTGAATGATGAGCAAACTTAAAACTTCCCTTGACATCATGGAATTTACAGTAGAATTAGGGAGACAGTTATTGATTAAGTCATCACGCAAATATAGAAACACAAGTTGTAATAGGATTTCTGAGGTGGAAATATAGATATTAGAACAAAACTATAATGAGGAAAGTGTTATAATCTAACAGACTGTCTTTGATCTTGCTGCTACAACAAAATATCATAAATTGGGTAGCTTATGAATAACAGTAGTTTATTTCTCACCATTTTGGTTGCTGGGACATCCAAGATGAAAGAGTCAGCAGATTTGGTGTCTCACAGGGCTTTCTTCTACATGGATGGTGCCATCTTCTTGCATTTTCACATAGTGGAAGGAAAGGATGGACCAGCTCTCTGGGGCTCTTCTTTAAAAAAATTATTTTATTTATTCATTTTTTGAAATTTTGGATTCAGCGGGTACACATGTATGTTTGTTGCATGGACATATTGTGCAGTGGTGGGGATTGGGTCTCAGGTGGCTCATTCCCCTGATAGTGAACATGGTGCCCTGCAGGTAGTTTCTGAACCCCAATCCCTCTCCCTCTTCCTCCATTATTGGTGTCCCAGTGTCTATTATTTCCACCCTTGTGATTGTTTAGTTCCCGTATGTGAGTTAGAAAATGAAGTGCTTGTTTTTCTGTTTCTGAGTCAGTTCACTTAGAATAATGATCTCCAGCTCCATCCCTGTTGTTGCAAAAACATGGTTTCATCCTTTTTTTATGACCGTAATAGTATTCCATGGTGTGTTTATATACCATATTTTCATTATCCACTCATCTGTTGATGGGCATTTAGGTTGATTCCACATCTCTGCAACTGCGAATTGTACTGCAATGAACATGTGGGTGCTGGTGTCTTTGTTATATAACGACCCCGGTTCCTTAGGATAGATGCCTGGTAGTGGGATTGCTGGGTCAAAAGGTAGATCTACTTTTAGTTCTTTGAGTAATCTCCATACTACTTTCCATAGAGTTTGTACTAATTTACACTCCCACCAACAGTGTATAAATGTTCCCTTTTCTTCGCATTTCTGCCAGCATCTATTGCTTTTTGATTTTTTAAATAATGGCCATTCTGACTGGTGTAAAGTGGTAACTCATTATGATTTTAATTTACATTTCCTTTTTTATAAGGGATGTTGAGCATTTTTTAATATGTTTGTTGGACATTTGTATATTTTCTTTTGAGAGATGTCTGTTCATATCATTTGCCCACTTTTTAATGGGGCTATTTGCTTTTGGGGGGGCTCCGTTTATAAGGGCACTAATCCCATCCTTAAGGCGCAGCCCTCATGATCTAATCTCCTCCATAGGTCTCACTTCATAATACCATCACTTTGAATTTCAACATGTGAATTTGGAGGAGATATATTCAGAAGATAAAGCATGAGGCAAGAGAAAAACTTCTCTGAAAAAACTAGATTTGAGCTGCATTGTGAAGTATAAGCAAGCATTACATTAATGGATATAATACAGTAGTAGTTGAAGGTCAAATGGAAAATTTGTGGACAGAGGGCAAGGCTCGGAGGCAAGACAGAGAATGGCAGAACGGTGGGAATTCCAAAATGGCTGAGACATCTTTAACAGGGAGACGATTAGAGTGAAAATGGTGAAGTTGAGAGGCCAGATCATGTTGAATCTCACAGATAATATTAGGGAGGTTTGTCTTTCTCATAAGAGCTTTGAGAATCTACTCAGTAATTTTAAGCTTCTAAAAGTTCTATCTACCCTAAAACCCTTGGCAGGTGGATGCAGTGACTCAAGCCTGTAATCCCAGCACTTTGGGAGGCTGAGGCGAGAGGATTGCCTGAGCTCAGGGATTTGAGACCAGGCTGGGCAACTTGGCGAGACCTCATCTCTACAATAAATCAAAAAATAAGCTGGGTGTGGTAACATGTGCTTGTAATTTCAGCTACTTGGAAGGCTGAGGTGGAAGGATCACCTGAACCCAGCAGGTCAACGCTGGGGTGGTTGTGAGCATGCCACTGCACTCCAGCCTGGACGACAGAGTGAGATTCCAACTCGAAAAAAAAAAAAACCACCCTTGGTAACTTTGCAAATCTCCTTTACAAAAACAAAAAGACATATTTGAATTTCTTCAATTTTTGTGAATAACATTTTGTTATAAGTATGTCTTGAGTTGTCTCAGATTTTTATTTGAAGTTATTTATTTTTTAAAATTTTAATTGTTTTCAGTTTATCTTCCTTACCTACTTATTTGGTTGAGTTTTTGTCTAACTTCACCCATCTGGAGTGTCCAGTGTTTGCATCAATAATATTTTTGGTCTACAATTTGTGAAATATTACATAAAGATAAATATAGCATATGTGGTAGTATAAATATGATGACGTCTACCCATATTTCTACAGAAAATGTGTACAAAAATCCACTCTCAAAATTTCCTTATGAGGAGAAACTTTATTGTTCATGATATACTTTTTTCTTTCATTAGAATGTGGGCATAAGTAGAATATACGCTTTACCAAAAGTCTTTTTTTCCCCCTGTGGGACCAAGGTTAACAAATAATTAATAGCCATATATATCTACACTGTGTACATTAGCCAGGAAACAAACCATTACCACACACTAACACCATTTCTATAGTGGAGGTAGTACAGAGAACACCGGAGGCAAAGGGAAAGGAGACACCTAAGTCGAGAGTTTCCAAAAGAAACAGGAAAGGCTTCAGACCAGGCAGTACACTGACTGAGGTTCTATAACTAAGTGGAATTTTGCCAAGTTTTTAAATGTAAGGGAAAAGAGGAAAGAAAATATACGAATGTGTGGCAATGAAAGCTTATCACATATACAAGGTACAGATGAGCTTAAGATTTCAGAAAACAAAAAACTTGTGACAAGTGATAAAGCAAGACAGGAATCCAGTTTTGAGACATCCAGGTAAGTAGTTTGCCAACTTTTGAAAGGAAATCTAATTTTTCACAGAGGTAGAGTAGATGACTCGTAACAACCAACAGAGGAATCAGAGTCTGGGTTAAATCATGAGACTATCTCTTGAGAATGGAAAGTTATTTGACTTTCATATGAGAAATTACGTAAAAATGCTGCGATGGATATTGTTAAAAGGGAATGCACGCTGTTGAGACCACTTAAAATTCTATTTTTATGGAAATCAGTAGTCAGGAAAAACACACAAAAAGGAGATAATCAATATGTATGTACTGAGATTTGGCTCCAGATAAACACCCATATGATAACATCGGGTCTACTCAGCACATTAGTGAAATTTGGCAAGATTTATGATTTGTCTTAGCAACCTCCCCAGGAAATGAAGTTTGGCTGATGCAATTCCATCTTCGGAAAGGCCAGATCTGCATATTATTAACATTTGTGTTGGTGGATTCCCAAGAATGGGTGTAGTCTGACCCAAAATGAGTGTTAGAATAAAAACCCCACTTGCTATAAGAGTGTGAAACCATCTGAGGGAAGCAAAAAATTAGACATTTCTTCAAGCACAAATGGCTGGTGTCAAAACTAGTTGCTACAGTGCTATGTTCAGCAGCTGCACCTGCATGGTAACTAAGGAGCTATCTGGCTCTGAATGTTTGTTTCACATGTCAGAATTTAAAGTGGAGGATGGAACACACTGGGCAACACCTCATGGAAATGAAGTGGGGTTCTCTTCTCCCCTCCCTAACTTGAGTCTGAAGTCTTCAAAGAAGCGTAAACCATAATATAACATTTTTATCTTTGGAAAAAGACACATTTTTCTATGCTACTAATGACATTTAAATGGGAAACATGCCATTTTGGTCATCAGCAACACCTACATCGTAGCTGTCTTTGAGTTTCCTTGGTAAGCCATCGTTCCTAGATACCTAGTATTGGCCTGAAATCAACTTTTTAATTCTATGCCAAAAAGTTACTTCTCAAGCCCAATTATATAGAAAGCTTATGATGTGTACCTTGGCAGGCTCAAGAAATAAAGATTTTAAAAATCAGGTTTTTCAGAGGAACTCTCAGAATTTCCAGTCCAAGATTCTTTTTTGATTAGAGGATGGTATGTAGATAGAAATGATAATAAAGAAAAAAAAGAAAGGTAAAAAGAAGAGATCTAGAAATAAGGATCCGCTGCAACATCCATACTCAACATGACTAACATCATTTGGGTAACCTTAAGAAAAGGCCTTGAAGTTAAAGGAAGATCAGTTTCTCTTTTTGCAGCTATTTGGGCCAGATGAGTACATCAAAAGCAAAGAGGACCATCAGGTGAGTTTGGGATTCATATAGAGTGGTGGTCCAGGAGATTGATCATTATTGAGTACTTAGCTTATTTATACCCTCAGCTAGCAGATGAGAAATAGAATTGCTAAACTTTCTTTTGACTCCTATTGTCTTACCTCTTTATTGAATGCTTATTTGTAGGTATTGTCAAAGGACCTAGGCTTAAGTTAGGGTTTATGGAAATATTGCATGAGATTTATTTCTTAACAGTTTGAAACTATCTCATATAGACAAACTTGTCACTTAGATTCAAGAAAGAACCTAAAGTTTTTTGCAAGTCAGGTAAAGAAAAATATGTTTTTACGGGAAATACTAGCAAAAGTCAGCTAAAACTAGATCACACAGAAGATGCTAACAAAGCCAGGGAGAAAAAGTTTGCCTTGGCAAAAATTCTGTTTTCCCAGGCATAAATGCCCATCCATGCAGCTATATGTTTGGGTCTATAAATAAACTTCCTACATCTTTGAGTGTCTAGAAGTAGATACATAAAAGAGATCTCTTTAACAGCTCCTTCTGGAATCAAAACTGTGTTGCCAAAGAGAAGAAAAAATCTTACTCTTACAGAAAAATAATAGTATTTGCAATAGAAAGTATAGAGGAGAAGACAAAAGAAATCATAAATGTCATATAGCATATGAAATATTCTTAAAAATACATTATTCTTTTCAACATGCTAAAGGGAATGTTGTCTGCAGGAATTTAATAAGCAGATATTATATTTTATGTATATAAACTTCCTATCAAAATAGTATTTTTCTCCTCAGCAGCTTCAGAAGCAAAATTTAAGCCATATGTTGAAAAGCTGCAAATAAATAAAAGATGTCAGAACTTCTAACATTTGGAGAAAAAAAGAAGTCCAGTTCCACTCCCCAACTTTATCAATGTATCTCTTATAATAAATATATTTTCATACATTCAACAGTACCTTCTTTTGTAAATGGAAAGAGTCAGACATATTTTAGTTCAAATCTTGGCTTTTCTCCATGAAAATAGAGGTACTAGCACTTCTTGGTAGAGATATTTTGCAGTTTAAATAAAATACTATAAATAATGGGGGCAACTAACTTCCTATTGACCAGGTACTCAAAACAAGGAAATTATTTCTAGTACTAAGTTTAACATACAGTATACAGGAATAAGACCTTGAGAAATGAATGAATTTTATTTTTATGTATTATTTATTTTTTGGCCACATGCCTTTACAATTTTATTATTGCTCTAAATATGAAATAGGGTAAGAAGCTTATAATCTGAATTTCTTGAAGGGAATAGAAGAAAAATAATATTTAACTAAGGTATTACCAGCAATATTTATTATTATGTAATGTATTTTCTACCCATTTCAGATACAGAAATATGTCTCATATTATCTCTTAGGATAAAAAACTTGAACCAAACTTTCTGTTTCACATACAATGGAGTTTTTAGGTCTTAAGAAATTAGAGAGCTGGCAAGGCAGTCAGGATTTGAGGAACCAGATTCTGGAGAGAAAGAGACACTGAACTGAGCTGCAGTTAAGTTGAGCCCAACTTTTCACCACCTCTCCCCTTCAGACATATGTTGAATCTCGGCACAGGACAAGTGCCTGGGAAGCTTGGCAGAAAAAAGTTATTAATCCAGGAATTGAAGTATCCAGGAAGATTTTTTTAAAAACTGTGACTAATATGTACCTTAAAATGGATGAAAAGATAAAGAATTTCAGCAGAGAATTGGAATCTATAAAAGAGAAGCAAATCAAAATTCTAGAATTCAAAACATACTAAGTTTAAAAATTCAATAAATGAGTAAAATAATAGGCTAGATACTGACAAATATAGAATTGACAGGCAGGAAGATAGGTCAGAAGAAAATATTCAGACTGAAGTAAAGAGAAAAAAAGAATGGAAATATATGGTAGATACATAGGACATAGCTGTAACACACCTGAAATTGAAATATCAGAAGAGGAAGAGAATGAGAAGAGAGATAATACTGAAAGATATAATGGCCAAGAGCTTTCCAAAGCTGACGGAAGAAATCACAGATTTGAGAATGCTACAATCACAAAGAAGGTAAATAGCATAAATAAATAAATAACAGTAAAACTACTTAATAAAAAAGTCAAAATCTTAAATATAGCCAGAAAACACACATAACACAAACACAATGTGAATATAGGAACAATAAGACTGTAATCTACTCAAAAGAAACAATGGAAAGATACTGAGATAGTAGGGGCCAACTCAGAATTACCACTAGTTTACTATGGAAATACCAAAAGAAGTGCTCGGGCACCAAGAAAAATGATTACATGCGATAACATAAGAATGAAAAAAAAAAAAAAGAACAATATAAGCCATGAATATGTGGATGACTCTAAATGAACATATACTGTTTAAAATAGTAATAATGTTCTGTGAGGTTTAAATGTATGCAGAATTAAAATACATGACAACAATAGCACAAGAGCTTAGATAGAGGTAAGTAATTCCAGCATTTTTTGGGATAGGATAAAAGTACTCCTTTATACTACATATTAATAAATGTTAGTTGAAGAGTAACCATTATTTAAGTCATGAAAGAATGAGTAACAAACTAATAAGAGGAGAAAATGGAATTATACAAATGCTTGAATAATCCAAAAAATTGCAAAATAGAAGAGAAAAAGGAACATAAACAGATTTAAATCAATAAGATCACTTAATCAGTGAGTACATTAAATATAAATCGTCTAAATAGTCCAAGAGATGGCATGTCACCCTGTACACCACCAGCTTCACTTGCAGAGTGCTGAATCTGACATGCCAAGGGCTCAGACTCACTACCTCTTAGCTTTTTTTCCCCCACATACAGAGTAACTGTCCTAATGCCCAGTTGCAACACAAGCTATGTCGCTGAACCCAAAAAGGCTCCAAACACATCAACTGTTAGAAACTATGCTAGTTACCTTTACCTCTGTTCCCTATGTCCTGTAGCCTGTGAAAATTCCCTTCCACTCCCAAGTCCAAAATCCACTCTCCCTTCATTTTTCTCCCTAAGGAGGAAAAAAAAATTTTTTTTTAAAGAACACGGATTTTGGTCTCTAGATTTTACTAAACTTCTCTCTTCTCATTTCTTACAGCTTCCTCTGCTTTCTGTCTTTGAACATATCTCTCAAAGTTCATCATAGAAACAAAAAGTATCCTCTATTCCAGTCTACTTAATCCTAGCATGTATTTCATCTCCTTTAGGGAAATATTCACAGTTTACTAGAGCGAATTATGTATTATAAATTCTATATTCAAAATTTCTGTATTTCATGTTCACTTATGTGGCTAACAAAAATTCAAAAGTTTGATAATACACTCTGCTATCAAGTCTGTGACAAACATAGCTGCTGGTGACCATACAGAATGACAGAACCTTTTAAGTAAAGGCATTTGGTAAATTCTGACAAAATTGGACATGCATATACTCTTTAGCCTATCATATCGCATTCTTTTAAAAAAACAGTAAAGAAATGGAAAATAAGATTTCTTTTGCCTTTTATCTAGGAATTTGTAACTCAGAATTTTAAAAATTTCTCAATTCTAGTTATTAAATGTACAGGGAATGTTAGGATTAGATTAACACTAATTTTACCTTCAAATAAAATAATGAATACAAAAAGAATCAACTCATCCTTGGACTAATAAAAGTACATACACATCCTAGAAATAAAGCTGGAAAGTAATCAAACCTCTAGATTTAAGTACCAGAAGAGCATGTCAAATTACACCTTGGGAAAGCAATTGGCAAAATTGAAACTGTGGAAAACTCTACAAAACAAAGAATCTGGCTTCATCAACAAATAAATTATGATAGGGAGTAAGAGAGATAAGAAGGTAGGTGGGTTAGGGCAAATATAGATTTAAAACAACTACTTGCAATATTCAAGGTGTGAACAGACCTTCTTTTGGATCCTGATCTCAATAAAAATCTAGGAAAAAACGTATGAGATGTGAACGCTGGCTGCATATTATTTTTTAAGGTGGGAGAAAAGTATTTTTTAAAGTTTCCTTGTCTTGTCCAGGCACAATGGTTCACTCCCGTAATCCCAGCACTTTGGGAGGCCAAAGTGGAAGGACTGCTTGAGGTTAGGAGTTTGAGACCAGCCTGGGCAATATAGTGAGAACTTGTCTCTACAAAACATCAAAAAAAAAAAAATTAGCTGGGTGTGGTGGTTTGCACCTGTAGTCCCAGCTATGTGAGGCCGAGGAGGAAGTATCGCCTGAGCCCAGGAAGTCAAGACTGTTGTGTATTGTAAGTATGCCACTCTACTCCAGCCTGGGCAACAGAGAGAAACTACGATTCAAAAAAAAAGTTTCCTTGTCTTTTAGATAAGTATTTATAGATGAATTAATATGATTCCCTTAGTGTGCTTTAATATAATGAGGGAAAAATGGATAGGGGATCTGAAATCACGAGTTGATTATTGTTAAAGCTAGATGAAGGACACATGGAAGTTATTTTATCTATTCATTTTAAATTTTTATCTGTTTGAAATTATTAATAAACAGTTAAAGTTATCACTAATAAGCAGTTAAGGTAATGTACTGTACCTTATAAAAAACACAGAGTTTGACACTGATGCTCTGAAGTGAGAACCAGGAATTTGTTTTTTAGTTGGGTTCCCAAATGTTTCTCATGTACATTATCAAAAACATATACTTTTGTGACTTCCCAGTACTTATATTATAAAATAAAATTATAATGTTATAAAATAGTAATTGACATGTAGGTTTCCCATAAAATTAAGGTGTGTTGTATCTTCATAGGTAGACAACTGAGCTTATATTCCTGGTTTTCCCTACTATTTCACTAGCAGTATTCCTTTATCATAATAAAGCTACCTGCAAATGTCTATTCTTGAAGAGTGTATATGCCTTAGTCCAGGAGAATTTTTCCTGAAACTCACAAATCAAAGGTAGGATGATGAGACACTTTCAAGCGAATCATATATACCTCTCATACATTCATTTCTATTTTGCTTATGACAAAACACACCATATTTATTTTTATCCATTTGTAAGCTTAAGGGTTTATTATTAATCTATTGCCTTAAATATGTATACAACTGCAAACTGATCTTTATCAGAAAATAATTCATGCTACTACTAATAATGGTAATGATAAGCACCTCATAGCATCTACTTTGGCAAGATCAGAACTTAAAATCTTGTTATGTTTGCTTCTCCAAATGAAGATAGTGAGAAAAACTGGGAGGTCAAAAAGACTTTCAAAATATGTGTGTGTGAGTATCAAGGGAGGGACACAAAAATTAGTCCAAGCATTCATGACCATGTATCACTTTAAGGAGTCACTTTGAAGTTGGTTGTGTATTGATCAAAGCTGCACCAGGAACCAATTGCTGCTTTCTTTCAGTGTAGGGTAGAGGAAAGCACAAAATGATTCTTTGGAATTTAGCAAAACATAAAATTACCTTTGAACTTATCAAGAACATTTTTAAAAATTATATTAAGATTCTTAGTTTTCAAGGCTATCATATTGGTGGTTATAAAGGAGAAAATTCTCCTGAGAAATGTTTAATTACCCAAGTGCATCAGGACACCCGCTGCCATTTCAAATATTTGAATTTCATAGGGAACTTTGGCTAAACCTTACATTGCACAGTCATGACAAGATTTTTTTAATTCTTTTTATTGTTTTGCAAATAAAACTCTTCTGTTTATTTTTTTATTTTATTTTTTGAGTTGTAGTCTCCCTCTGTCACCCAGACTGGAGTGCAGTGGCCGCTCCTGGCCACCACAGCCTCGACCTGCTGGGCTCTGGCGATCCTTCCGCCTCAGCCTTCCGAGTAGCCAGAATTACAGGCATGTGCTACCACGCCAGGCTGATTTTTTGATTTATTGTAGAGATGAGGTCTCGCTGCCCAGGTGGGTCTCGAACCCACAGACTCAGGCAATCCACTCACCTCAGCCTCCCAAAGGAGCGGGATTACAGGCTGAGCCACCGAGCCCAGCTCTCTTCTGTTTATAATAGGCATTGTATATACCATTTATTTTCTTCTTGTATAAACAGAACAAAACAAATAAACTTAAATATTTCATTTGCAAAACAGCATTCTTAAGTATGCTGCTACTTGTTTTACTTTCTAAAAATTGAATATTTAAATAATATATTTTTGGAAAATCTTAAAAGTAATGTGTTTGCCCTCATTTTTTGTCTTTAATAGAAATAGATTTGAATGACATAATTTCTTGCTATTATCATCCCAAATTTAGAATAATTATTTATTTGCTGAAAAGGAAAGAGTGGCTACCCACAATACAGTCTGGGAGAAATGCCTCCCTGGGGTTATGGCTAAGATCACAAAATGACAAAGCAACTTTCATTTTTACCATTTATTCTGAGATGACTATAGGAGAACAGGAATGTATAGTCCTGAAGAAGCCATCATAAAGATTTACACAAATTGTTCCTTTCTTTCAAAGTGCTGTACTTTCCTCTGTGTTACATACTGTCATTAAATTCTCCACCCTCACTATTACAGCTTCCATTACCACCCACATGGCACTACGGCTTTATCCATGGGTGGCAGATGTTATCACCATATGTCATCCGATCAATTTTCCATTCAAGGGTAATGTAATGTTTGGGGGAAAGCCAACTCACACTTTAGTAAAGGCTGTCTCTGTAGTCTTCACCAGCCGCAAATGCAAGTTTCCTTTCAACTCATTGGCTCTGATATCTAACCAAAAACTCAGCAGGGATCTTACAGGGACTGCATGTTTCCATGTTAGTTGGGCTCTCTCTCAATGTCACCTGCCAAATTGTTTCCTATTAAGGAGTTTGGCATTATTTTGTTTTCCTCTTCTTTTATTTATCTCAGATTATTCTGGACAGAGAATCATTAGATGAATACTAATGGAGACTCTCGGTCTCAGGACTGGAATGAGGCTGTTATTGCTTGTTTATTTCTAGGTTCTATATTTTACCTCCTTGTTTCAGAAATTGGCATTACTCACAGAGTTTGAAATTCTTACTCGACATAACTTTAAGGGACAGGCCAAAGTAAAGACAAGATCAATTTATCTGTGTAGTTCTGACTTTTGCCCTCTTTCTTTCTTTTTCTATCTCAATCCTTTTTGGTTTCTTCCCCCCACCCCCATTTTCTCCCAGCTCCATTCTCATTCTTGCTGTGGATTTATATTTTTCCACATGCCCTGGACATCTATTATTTGCCAATCAACATGTTATGCTCTGCATATTTAAGTATTACATAAAATACCATTCTTCTAAGATTTTCAAATCTTGAAGAAAAATCTTAAATTATTTTAAAACCAGTCCAGTCTAAATCCTTTCCATGTTTGGTAATTAATATCCCATCCATGGTGCATAATTAAGATGTGGAATGTTTGGGAGGTAAGGAAGTAGACACAATTACTTGTTTTTATTGTTTATAAGATTATATTTCTCTCAAGTGGTTCAAGCTGCCTGCAATTTGGGGAAGAAAGTTCTGTTTACACTAGCCACATGCTCTAATATTTTAAAGACTTGGATTATATCCCTTTTCCATCATTGTCTTACCAGTTTTGAGTCCAAATCTCATGACCAAACTCACTCAAAACCCTTTAATTCCAATGCTTGACTGCCTGTCTTCAGATGTTTCCCAGTTATTGTATGTCTTTCTTGACATATGATAATTACTGTGGGATTTTGGGTGTAAACAATGTACACTTTTATATAAAATAAATTCATCCTTATAAAACTCTTATGTATTTCCAGAAGATGGGTAGGTTGGGGGAATTTTTTGGCAACTTGATGTAATGTATTTAAGAACCAATCTAAAGTCAAACTTTCTCTTTGAGTTACAATTGATGTTCAGACATCATATTTTAAAGATTAAATTATTTGGTTTTTTAAAAACTTTATACCTATCCCTAAGGAAAATCACCTACTACTTTATTATTCATTCATGCTGACTTGTAAAGTTATTTATAGTTTATTCTTCTTTATTTATGATGGCATTCCCCAGGAAAAGTGAGTAGGATTGGAAAACAGACATTTTGCTGTTCTCCAGGAGCAGTAGTGTGTGCCTGTAGTCCTTGCTACTCTGGATGGAGGCTGAAGGGGAAGGAACACTTGAGCCCAGGAGTTGGAGTCCAGCCTGGGCAACATAGCAAGAACCCTGTCTCTCAAACAACACAAACAAACAAACAAACAAACAAACAAGCATTTTATTAATATTGCTTAGTTATTATAAAAATAACAGCCATATTTACAGCTATTTTTAGGTTATTTTCCAGTTATAACTATAGTCCAAGATCTTTCTCTTTGTTATGCATGCTGCAGGGATATGCCTTCAGGACAGAAAATATGACTGCTGTTTAATTTGGGTCTCTTCACATCGACTCATTCAGCCCTCTAGTTCTGTAGCATATATATGTTATAATGTATATGTAATACATATTGTATATGTTATAATGGATATCAATATGTATATACTATATATTCTATTATTTAAAATATAATTTGCCTCCATTAGAATGGTAGCTCCATAAAGTCAGAGACTTAGTCTTATTTACTGCAATATTTTGGTTCTCCCAAGAACAATGTCTTCACATAAAAAGACTCAATAAATATTCTGAATTCATACTTTTAGAAGTGCTTTGTTGTTTTAATATGCAGCTAATAGATAGATTCTTACTAATTTGCATCAATACATAAGTGATTTAGTGACATATCTTTGGACATCTCTTACTGTCCAATGATTGTTATGGTCTTCTCACATAGGCACAGGCTGTTGGTTTATCAGTCTCTTGACACCTCTGGGAATTTGTAGCAACATGCAAAATATTTTGTTCAGTTGCACCAAATTTTATTCTTGAGTTTCTGCAAGCATTTGGGTGGTTGCCACTAAGACGTGCTGATCTGTTTATTTCCATGTATTGATTAGATCAAGAGTAGTCTTGATGCTCTTTGTCATATTTAGATTTGATACTTCTGAATCAATTCAATTCCAAAAGCCAGTTTAGGAATCTGTTAATGATTTCCTCAGTGAAGATCGTAACAAAATATAATTTTCCCTATTTTGTTTTTATCCCTTGATATGAGATCAGAGACATTAAATCATTCCACTGTTCCTTCAACTGACTTTAGTATATTTGAAGGTCTTTTATCTTTCATAGTTTGGTCCCTTTTTGTCTTGTTTCTGAACTGCACACTTTTTGATGTATCTGTACTCCTTTCCAATTCCATTCACTTGGCAGATATTTTGCTTTCAAAATATAGGTTGTATTAAGATAGTTTCTTTGGCCAGTTAGGTATGAAAAAATTATATTTAATTGTTTGTTTTGTGCCAAGTCTCATCTATTTCCTTAGTGGTCATTTAGATTATCCTAAAGCTTTACCTCTACAGTTTAATGGAGGAACTTTCACCCAGCTAATACATAAAATATTGAAATCCCTTCCTATTACAACCTGCTCTAATTTGGGACTTTCTTGAAGATTGGAAGTTTTTGCATGTTTTGGGTTATTTCCATTTTCCAGCTTAAAAAAAATATTTTATTAGTTAACTATGGTATTTAACCTTTAGAGATGTTGTAATATTTTCCTTGTCATGAAATGTTTTTAAAGACACCAGACACACTCTCAGAAAATCTGTCACCTTTTCTTCAGGTAAACAAGGCAGCATGGCCGTTGAGGGCCCAACTGTCACTGCCTCTTAGGACAGCATCTTCCTCTATCAATATCAGCCTATGATACGCCCATCATGTCACATCTGCCAGATGAGTAGTCTAAGAGAGATCTTACTGCCTCTGCTCCTGTTAAGTTTCTCTGAATTAAAGAGACGGCCTGGTGATCAATGTGCTTGCTAGAAGGCCCTTCTTCCAAGTATCTACACTAACCTGTCTCCCTCTCTTTATTTCCCATTCATTTTTATGACTGCCATCTGCCCCCAGTGCCCCAACAACTCCACTGAAACTGCTCACTTTCGGTTCACCAATAACTGAAAGTCAAGTTCCGTGGGTGGCTACAGTGCTTCTCAAACGTAAATATGTATGTGACTCCCTGGTTGTTACAGTGCAGATTGTCATTCACTTTACAGGAGAGGGGCCTGCAAGTCTGCATTAGGATGATTAAGCTGGTATCAGTGGTCTACACTTTGAGAAGCAAAGGCACCAGACCTCATCATGGCCTTTGACAGGGCACCATCATGAAATTCTCTACTCTTTTGGGCTTTGTTACACCACTGTTTCCTGGGTCTCCTCCTCGCTAACTGTTCCTCCTAAGTATATTTTCTTCATTCTACTTTCTGTTTGCTATTAAAGGTAAGTAAATTCTCAGAATATCATTCTCAACCGACTTCCCTTCTTCCTAGAGTGATAATTCTCAAACTTTAGGGTTCAAAGCAAGTTAGCTGGAAAGTGGAATAAAAATGGAGCTCCCTAAACCCTATTCCAGAGATTCTGATTCAATAGGTATGGGATGGAATCCCTATTTTTCATTCTGATAAAGGTAGTTTTTTAAAAAAATAATTTTTATTGTGTTCAAATTAAGGTACGCAGCATGATGTTATGGGATACATATAGGTAGTAAATACGTCACTATAGTGAAGCAAATGAATCATATCATGTAGTTATCTTTTGTTTTTGTGGCAAGAGTGGCTAAAATCTACTCATTTAGCATAAATCCCATATACAGTACATTTTTACTACTTATAGCCCTCATTCTGTACATTAGATCTCTAAAATTGTTCATCTTACATATTTGTTTCTTTGTATCCTCTGGCCTCCTTATGACCCTATCCCTGGTAAACACTGTTTTGTTCTCTAAGATTAAATATAATATATATGCATATATATAAAGATTCTACATACATGTGAGATCATGCAATATTTTTCTTTCTATGTCTGGTTTATTTCACTTACCATGATGTCTTTCAGGCTTATCCGTATTGTGGCAAATGGCAAGATCTTGTTCTTCTTTCAGGCTATATACATTTCATTGTTTAAATATGCCATTGTTTATTCATTTGTTCATTGATGATCACTTAGGTTGTTTTCATATCTTGATTATTGTGACTAATGCTGCACTGAACATGGAAATGCAGATATCTTCACAAGGTAGTGATTTCATTTCCTTCTGAGTATATGCTTAAAAGAAAAATTCCTGGGTCATGTGGTAATTCTACTTTTAGTTTCTTTAGATACCTTCTTACTGGTTTTCATAGTATGGTATCAATCTACATTTTCACCAGTGGCATACAAGAGTTCCCTTTTCTCCACACTCTTAACACATTTATCTGTTTTTAAAAATTTTTTTTGTAAAGATAAGGTCTTATTATGTTGCCCAGGCTGCTCTCAAATTCCTGATTCCAACTAAACCTCCCACCTTGACCTCTCGAAGTACTGGAATTACAGGCATGAACTACCACACCCAGTCAACACTTATCTTTAAACTTTTTGATAATAGTAGCCATCCTAAGAGTTATGAAGTGGTGTCTCATAGTGGCTTTGATTTACATTGCCCTGATGATTTAATGATGTTGAACAATTTTTCATATACCTGTTGGTCATTTTTATGTTTTCTTTGGAGACATGTCTATTCAGATGTTTTGTCCATTTTTAACTGGGTTATTTGTTTTTCCCGTATTGAGTTGTATGAGTTATTGATAAAGCTTGGATATTAACCTCTTAGGGCACTCATTCATTCTCTTTTTTTTTTTTGAGTTGGAGTCTCACTCTGTCGCCCACACTGGAGTGCCGTGGCCGCTCCCGGCCACCGCAGCCTCGACCAGCTGGGCTCCGGCGATCCTTCCGCTTCAGCCTTTCGAGTAGCTGGAGCTACAGGCGCGCGCTACCACGCCCGGCTAATTTTTTTGATTTATTGTAGAGATGAGGTCTCGCTGCCCAGGCGGGTCTCGAACCCGCGGGCTCAGGCAATCCACTCACCTCAGCCTCCCAAAGGCGCGGGATTACAGGTTGAGCCACCGAGCCTGGCACCATTCTCATTGTTTTAACAACATTTTAGATGCTGGAGCTTTCCAAGTTAGACCTACATCCAGCTCTCTCCATGAGTTTAACTGACTAGTTGTAACAAAGAAAATCTCAACCAAAATGGATTTTAGAAGTTTTTTCCTACTCTCTTTCTACCTTCCCTCCCATTTCCTGCCTGACACTCCCTTGCATTTTGTTCACTTTCTAATTACGTGCTTGCTTCAGGTTCTGGGGCTAATCTTGGAGCAAACGGCAGTGTGTTTCCTCCCCACTTTGCGCCTACCTTCTGGCTGCGGTAAATCTATGCCAAGAGAGCGCCGGCCTAGGCCAAAGATGGGGCAATAACTCAGATAACCATGGAAATAAGTCACGTAGGCAGACCAGCACCCATTGTCACTCCTATAGTTTCCTTTTTAAGACCCTGCGCGCAGCCCAAAAGTTGAAATGGTCTGTTTGAATTGTGAGCCGGACAATTTCCCCCTCAGCGGGTTTTTGGAATAAAGGCACTTTCCTTCCACTATCTCTCATCTCTGGCTTTGGGCATCGAGTGACCAAACTTGCAGACGGTTACATACATCATATTTCAATCTGGATATTAAAAAATTCAAGACGTCCAAACTAAATGTGTTATTTTGCTACCAAAACTCTTCTTCTATCTGAGATAATGCTACCATCGTCTAAATGGAAGAAATCTGGTTACAGTTTGTGTGTCAACAGTATAGTGAGCATTAAAGTTACCCACTGGAGCTTGCTGAAAATGCTGAGTCATAAACCCCTCAAATGATTATTCATTAAGTCTGAAGGGAGGCCCATGAATCTGCATTTTTAATGTCTTTCTCCAATGATTCTGATGAAGATTACCCCCAACAACCACTTCAAGAAATGCTCTCTGTCCTAGGGATTTCTGCAGGTATTCCCAGCTTTAGGACCTCAGAGACACTTCCCTAAGAGAAAACCCTGCGGGTGAAACAGGGTGGGTGGGGGTTTTGGGTTGGGGAGGCAGGGGAAAGGTAGACATAAGAGATAGTTTAAATTCCCCTGTAATCTCCAGCACAGCCTCCCAAAGCTACTCCAAATAAAAGCAAACTCAGTAAAATCTGTGCACTTCTAGACTGTCAGTTATCAGTAGCCACTCCCCTCCTAACAAGATTGACACCCTAAGACCCTCCTGTACAGTTCTTCCTGGACTGTCAATGATTTGTTCTTATACCTGCTGTCACCTCTCTCTCCTTTTTCTTCCTTTGCTCTTATTCCCACAGGGCACATTACTGTTTTAAGAAATAGAATTGCAAAGCCTATATGTATCTCAAGTAGACAGCACATACCTCTGTAGTGGAGATAGCATCCATTGTTTAATTTCTGTCTCCCCAAAGATACTTTTCAGACCTCCTCCACTGGAGAAAGCTCAATTATAGCATTTTTATCATAAAGAGACTTGGTTTGTATTAGAGTTTTTCAAAAATCAACCTCTTTGAAGTCGTGGATGAATTTGCTTTGTTGCCTTAAAGAATCCTAATTTGATATTTTCCTCAATTGTCCTTTTATACATGTTTTGCCTCTTAGTTCAGAAGTGAAATGATTTTGCCCAGGGTTATTAGAATAAAATTGGAGTTCAATTAGTCACTGAGACATGGCAACCAAGTAACTGATCCCGTTTTAATCTTTAACAAGTTCCATTATTCACAAATTGAGGCTGGCATTTAAGGAATTTGAAATAATGCAAACCACATAACTTTGAAACAGTCTAATATTCTAATACTCAGGATGAAATATATTTTTCACATTGATTAAGTCCTGAAACTGGTTTTGGATTGAAACATTGCCAAACAGAGATTATAGTGCAAACAGTATAAAACATCAATGTAAAGGTTGCTGATTTATTTTCATTTTCTCTTTTTGCAAAATGAATTTTGCATAATGTCATCTTGATGTTCAGTCTCCTTCCTCTGACTACATTTCAAAATGTATGGGAGGGAGTACATTTTTTTCACTGAGGGGAGCTGAAAAAAAATCGGCAATTTACCTAGGGTTGACCATGAATGTTTGCTTTGATTTAAGGTGGGTGAGGCATTGATTAACTCTACTTTTGTATATCCAAAGAAAGACATTTCACGTCAGCTGAGGTCACCTGCAGACATTTTCCACAGTTTGGAGCTATCCTTTGAAATATCTTGCATTTCTGCTTTCTTCTCCATATTTCTTTTCTCCACTCCCTTCCTCTCTCCCAGCTGCAGGGATTTGTCTTCTGAAAGAGTGGGAGTGGGAGGGAACAAGGAATGGAAGCAAAGCAGGGAGCATGAGCTAGAGAATGCCAGGATCTGGCTTTTGTTATTGGTTGGCTGCCGCCTGATGGATGAAGGAGGGAGGAGTGAACTCTCTTCAGTGTGTTCTGACGGAGCCGAAGTACAGAAACCATATTTACAGGTAAGAGCAAAAAAGAAAAAATAAGAAATTATGCTTTCTTTAAAAAAGAATGCTTCTCAAAATTTTATTGAAAGGATTGTGTAATATGAAAATGATTCTGTGGACATTTTCTGAAAGTGTGCTTCTTTCTTTACTTGAGGAAGCTTTGCAATGAGCTGCTCTTTCTCCTTGCAAAACCCTAAGCTTGTGAAAATAAAAATAAAATAAAATAAAAACACCAAAGGCATGTCTTATCCTAAATAACTTTCTAAGCAAGTGTTATTAAAGCAAAATTAATAGGTCAAATGAGCCATTATGTGTCTTTTAAAAATGTTTATGGAAGCTTATGTTATTAGGATTCACCGGAAGGATGAGAAAAGCTCAGTGAATTCCACAGGTTTTGAGAAAATGGAGCCTTCTCTGAATATAAAATTTTAGGTGGTGTCTTTTAATATTTACAATACGGTAAATTGCTTGGGAAAATCATTTTTGCAGAATCATTTTGTATTCTCTTTTAGCACTAATTTAGAATGAATGATTTGTGTGCATTTAAGTCCTTTTATTTACTTACTCTGCTTATGCTAAGTAGCTGTATTCTTTTATTCAGTAAATTTTAAGCTTATGTGATAATTAAGTAGTAATCTATCTGTATTTATCAACTTATATGAAGCCGTTTTTATTTTAAAAACTCAGAAGCCTAATTTTGAAGCATTAAACATTACTGTAAAAAATAGCATTTTAACAGGCATTTTTCATTATTTATTTCATTTATCAATCAAGTATATCTAGACAAGAATTCCATCAGAGCATTTATATTGCTGATATATCTCCAAGACAATATTTTTTAGTATTCTAAAGTTGAGATTTTAATTTACTAGTTGCTTATGTCTTTTAATATTGCCTTTTTTTCATTTAGAGAAAATAGGGATGAGTTCTAAATATGTAGGATAATACATTTTTAGTACAAACATATAAAATAAAAATGATTTTGCTCCAACTTATTTAATTCTACAGTTATTTTAATTCATAAATATAGGTCATTTAAGATTGAGGGAATCTTATTAAAATTGAACTGCTAAGATATATAATTGACTGGGACACACTGACAATCAATTAATACCTGTTGATTTAACAATAAAAGTTTTTCATGATGTAAATAATTTATTCATATATATTTGTAATATTTTTTGAATGAATCAAAACTACTAAGAATGACTACTTAATTTCTAAGAATTTTTGAACTTGTTTTTGCTTTTTGTTTTCACATTTTTTAATTTATTGTAGTTTTGTTTTTGTTTGAAAGATAAATTTTGTCATTTAATAAACAAACATAATAGTTCTTGCAAAATTAAAATAAGTGAGAAAGAAAAACTGCTGAATATTGGGTATAAATTATTCAAATGAATAAATAATTACCTTAAATTTCTTAAGTGTACTAAATATAGTTAATAACATGTTTACATGCATAAGTATCATACTGACCCAAACAATACTCATGCATAGTTTATTCTGAACTATTTCTAGATTTCAAAATTTATTACATAAGACTGAAATTTTGCCATGTTTCTAATGATTGGTGGATTTTTTTTTCTTTTTGGTTTTTGCCAAGCCAAATGATGGTTGAAACTAATCCAGCCTCCATACTGGAATTTAAGGTGATATGTAAGACCAGATATTCATCTCCTGAAATGTGTCAGAGAAAACAAGTCGATGCAGCTATATTTTTTAGAAATTATAAATTCTGAGTAAAGCTACCTCCAGGAATGAAGGGAAATTGATGAAAATTAGAGAGCAGAGTTCCACATGGTTTTAAATTATTCTGTCTCCTTGGAAACCAGCTGCTGCAGATGCATTTTGCTTTCTTTGGCTAAAAATATCACCCTTTTAATAATCACTAAGGGAGAGGTTCTGAATAAAACCAGAGTATATTGTTGCTGCTTTTTATAATTTCCTTAATGGTTCACATATTTTGGATGAAAAGTAGATAAACCCTTTCTCAATCAGCATTTCGTATCAGCCACTGGCAGACGTCTGCAAATCTTATAAAAATGAGACAATAAAAGTTATCTGAGAACAACCCAGTCCTGGTAGACTTTCTTCCCTTCTGAGTGGCCTTGGAACCCCGAAGAAGACACTGGATCATGTGCTTTCTCACCTTCAAATTCTTTCTTTCTCCTTTCTCCTCCCTTCTTTTCATGATTCCTTTCTGAGTCTTTGCACCACTGCTCATCTTTGTAAAAATGCACCCCAACTCAAAACGTGACAACCTGACTTCACTGTTCAGATGTGTAAATGGGTCGGTTTTATGCTCTTTCCAGTTCGGGTCAAAGTAAGTGTTGGTGGTATTTTCCTCCAGGAATCCAACTATTCCTTATATTTTATAGCATGTCATATATTTCTTCTTGAGTTTACAGCCATGTGTCCTCAAACATCTGTTAAACTGCCAGGGTCTTGGCTCTGGGAGACTTATGAGTCATTAAATACAGAATTTACAGCGTATCAATTTGGGGGTTCTCTGAAAAGCAGACACCAAGACCAGACTGGATGGAGAAGGGAAAGGACAACGGGCACAGGGAGCAGTACCAGGCAGGGACAGCTTTCAGACAGCAATGTGGGTCTGATACCTGCATCAGGAGAGAAGGAAGGAGGCCTGGGTAGAAAGAGCCAAAGACAACAGTGCAGCCTTGAAATTATCTCAGCCCAAGCTGGGCTCAGTGGCTCAGCCTGTAATCCCGCGCTTTGGGAGGCTGAGGTGAGTGG
>NW_007248430.1:708892-748198 GCF_000164805.1 Carlito syrichta
GTGAGAGAGAGAGTGAGAGAGAGAGAGAGAAAGAGAGAGAGAGAGAGAGAGAGAGAGAGAGAGAGAGAGAGAGAGAGAGAGAGAATATGCGTGCTGGTGGAGTGGAGGTAAGAGAGAAAAAAAAAAGCATGAAAGAAAACAGTTAAGAGGTTCCTATCCAAGTGGGGGATGAAACAAGGCAAATGAAAACCATGTAAGGCTGCTCAGTGAACTATGGCCAGACAAGACCATTTGTTTTCCTTTGGTGCAAACATTTTTAAGATTTAAGTGTAGGTTTTTAATGGAACTTGCTGTATACAACTTTGTCATCCTTGCACAGTACTTTCCTTTTTCTCTTTATGTTGTAGTGATCACTAATGTATTAAATAGTAAGATACATTTTTGATGTATCAGTTGCTTTAATCACAAAAAGAAAAACTTGAGATATATGCCCCAGCTATGAATAGTGAGGAACATGAAATGCATATTTTGACATTAGAACAAGAATTTTAGAAATCTCATGTCTAAACCATGTTTTTGTTATGCAGTCATTTCCTTACCTTTGCAATTTAATATATAAAAATGTGCATATTCCAACAACCTAAAAATTATTTGTTTTAACATTAAGGTAGTAGTTTAAAATTTAATATAAATCATTATAAATGCATGTATATATGTTTTGCTGTATTTGACACATTTTGCTCTATTTGAAAATAAATGTTCATTTTATGTGGCTTTTCATTGCAAGGAAAAAATCACAATTATCATATTTTAACCCAGGAGATTTCCCAATTTAAAACATTTCTATTATAAAATTATGTGCTTCAAAGATAGCACTGTCATCACAAACACCATTTTTTTTCCTCTCTCAGCTATTTGTTGAGAAGAAAAATCATCATAAAGCTGTTACAGCTTTCCTGCTATTTTTATCATAATTCAGATGAGGTTACTAACTCTATTTTCTCTTTATAACTCATTTAAATATTTTTGACATATATTTTATTTTCATAATATTACTTCAGTCTAATTAGATTTAGTGTTAGCAGTGTAGCAAAGTAGCACACTTAAATTATATGTTAAAATATTTAATTTGTAGCCAATACATTATTTAAAGTTAAATTAATTTGGTATGTCTTGCTTTATTTTGCAAAAAGAGTTAGGTTAGTGGGAAGTATTTAGTTTTGTCAATTAACATGAGCACAGCACTTCAGTGACAGCACTTTCAGTGTGAGCACTGGACACTACAGAGTATATGAAGTACAAATCAGATAGACTAGTAAATAGATTATGTGACCTGTACAAATAACTCCTTCTTAAAGCACAGTCGAAATTATGAAATGTATGTTAAGTTCCTATAAATAATGCATTGCATAGGGTTACTCTCAACTACAGATATTTTAAAAAACAGTTTGGTAGTAGTGTCTATTGAGTGACGGCTTTATTCTTCGTTATTTTCTAAAAGTAGCTTGCCAGAATTGTATTTGAGTTTACATGGACCTCTTAAAGTCTCACAAAATATGCTAAAGAAAATGAAATACTTAATAGCCTCCACTATAAGACAGGTAGACAACTTTACATCTGCAATAAAAATATACTATTTTGGCAAATAACCCCACATTGTTAGAAATGCAGGGATGGGATTTACAGGAAATGGAAATAACATCAGAGTAAAAAAGCTTGGGTCTGATTTCACAATGTTCACATTGTGCTATATACTTAAAATAATCCAGACAAATAAAAAATTGCATGAACATTTGTGCTACAGTATACCATAACTCAAAAGTATTATTAATCAGATGTTATTTTTGACTCAATATATATTTAATACTTGATAGTTTAATACAGGGCTATATAGGCATAAAAAGCGGGTTAGTTCAAATCAACACTTTTACTTTTTAATTACCCTTTTGTAAGTCAGAGAGCTAGGAATGGATTTGATTATCAAGTTAATGATCACATTTGGGTATTGCACTTATTCAGTGAATCAGTTGGGCAGATCATTTGATTTCTCAGTGAATTGTTTAGATTTCAGTTATTATCATGGACCAAATAGTTTGACTTGAAAATTGTTGAATGTGCATTCTCTGAGGAAACAGACTCAATATAACTTTTCAAGCACTTAATTCAAGATTTTGATGACTTTGGTAAATGGCAATGCTAATTCTAAATATCATAATTAGCAAGGAAACTACTTTGACATGAGAACAGTTTTATGATTTTTTGTAGCCTTGTGGCCATAAAGGTAGATAAGTAGCCTTGTGATTCATTTCCAAAGAGCCCTTACATTTTAGTTAGAACAAGAGCTTAACATATTATCTTCCAATATAACAACAAAAGGTGGTGCACACAACACCTTTCTCCATTCCTCTTGACTCATGAGCACATTTATAAAATAATATTATTTTAAACAAAAGTCACCAACCACCAGCAGAAGTATTTTTATTTTATTTATTTATTATTTTTTAGAGATGAAGCCTCCCCATGTTGCCAGGCTGGAGTGCAGTAGGCTATTTGCAGGTATGATCATAATGACAAACTCTGGGCTCATATGATCTTCCTACCTCAGCTTCCCCAGTGTCTAGGGCTATAGGCTTGTACCACTGCACCCAGCAAAAGTAGTTATTATACACATTTTTATATCTTTAAGCAATATTTACTATAAAGTTCTTTGGCAAATACTCATTTAATTTTTATGTATTACCTTTTGTAATTTTAGTCTTCCATTGCCTCAGAAACATGGGACTGGCCTAGAGAGATAATTCCTTCCTGGACTCCTCATTTTACCTATGAAAAAATTAAGGCACAAAGAGTATAGTGATTGTTTTTAGTGGGAGAACAAGCATTTGCTTATGCTAAACTACAACAGTGTAATTTTGTTGTATGTAGTTATATGTGCATGTTAAATATTGGATATAAATCATCAACTCAAAGGAAACATAGTAGAAGGACTTTAGATGGAGGTGAAAAAGCATGATGTGGCCAGATGGTCTCCGATCCATAACAACTAAGAGATCTAGAATTGCACAGAACTCTCCACTTCAGTCCTGTCCCTGGTATCCAGTGAGCCTAATGGCGTTGACTTACTGTCACGTTCTCCTTGCCTTTTTGAGTTTGCAGTCAAGGGTCAAAAATGCATTTCATTTTTGTTTTCTAGTAAGTGTGAATGCAGTTATTTGCTGTCATGTTGTGGATATATCACAATATATTTAATAAGTGAAAGAAATAATTTCCTAAACAGGAGCCCTGAATGTATTTACAAAGATTTTCATTTACTTTTCTCTCCCCAGGTTAGGCTAGCCACGGAAAATCAATATTTGTCATCAATCGTTACTCAGGTAATACTGGTTATGATGGTGTCAGCATTTTAAGGCAGAAAGATTCTGGGAAAGGTTTTCAAAAGTCATAAAAAAAAATCTTTGTTTTGCTTAATTGAATTCCTTTCTCATAGCTCATAAAACTCACACTTAAAATTTAGATCGTTTACTCCCTGTGACATACAAATTCATAAGGAGCCCCAAGTGGATCCTCCTATTTTTCACAATGAAGTCACCTAGGGCGGAATGTCAAATGGAAAACTGAGCTTAGAGATGCCATTATAATCCATCTTCTGAGGTCTTCATATAACATATAGGTAGGGCCAATGAGAGAAGCCCCAGACCTCATTGGCCCAGATGTCCTGTGCTTCCTGCCATGGCTTCTTAGTGTGGTTATTACAGCCACTTTTGACCTTTCTATACTCATGTACTCATTATCTAAATGGTAACTTTTGGTGGCAAGGGGTTTCCTTCATCTCTGTATCAATGCCTAATACAATGCCTGCTACATAGTATGTATCCCAAATTGTTTTGTTAACTGAATAATTGAGTTACCTTTTCAGAGTGTTATTTAGACTTTTCTTGTGCCCACCCAATGACAGACACTCATTACATTCAAAAACAGTCTCTTCCTTTCATGTACTTCTCTGTTAATGCTCTTCAAGGTGACAACATTCATGCCATGTAATGTCATTTAGCCACACGAAATTTTCTCTTGCAGACTTTTTATTGTCTAAACTCCATTTATACTCTCCCACATTAACTGAGGATGTTATCTGTGAACATTCCTCATTTCATGCTTCTCTGCTTTGGCTTCATTATAATGCTACTTTGACTCTGACACACACACACACACACACAGATGATCTTATATTAAATCAATGTGTTAACTGTAAATTAATGTCATTAACTGTAATTGCTATATTAATATATAATATAAATGTTAAATAATATTTGTGTAAGAAAATACAATGACATATATTTAACCAGTCTCTGAGTGCTCTCATACATATACTCTTGTCAACAAATCCCTACTGTCTTGAGTTGAAGTTGTTCATCAACATTTCATTAAAGTTAAAAATTGCTCAGAAACTTTTCTGTTCTGTACTGGGTCGGCTTTCTGCCATTTATGTTTTGTCCTGGTGGACAATGCTAAGCCATCATGCCTGGCAAGTGACAATGTTGACCCAGGTACAAAGAAAATAAGTGTGCATGTTCACACGCTCAGAGTCCATCTGCCCTTTCTACTGGGTACTAGTATGCCTCAAGGTAAAAGTAATTAGATAATATGGGACCAGGTATGTAAATATCACTGCAACCAGGTAATAACCAGAAGAATAAAGAATGAAATATCCTGGTGATTGGGAGTCTGAAGCAAAAAAAGTGATTAATGATGTGCCATAAATGTGTTCATTTATATGGTGGCTCCTCTGTGGTATACTTATATCCCTTTGGTAGGTGATTCAGGCAGGTGTATTGCCTGTTTTCAGAAATGCATTCTTTGAGCTAATGGGGCATTGTGACCGGCTTACCTATTTGATTCTTTAGGTAGTACAGGTCATCACTTCATGACTGCCTGATGAACTTTCCAGGCAGACAGGCACGCCATCTTACTGCCTGTGTGAATTTGGACCAGTTACTTCAGCTAGCTGTAAAATTTGCTGATCTACCTGGGCAATATTGTAAGGACTAGTAGATGCATGTGGAGAATTTTTCACTGCAGAATTTGGCACATAGCAAGCCATTGTGTGCAATTTTAGTTATTATTGCTAGTCATCCTTTTCTGTGTATAAGCCAAGAATGAAAGGAACAAAATAATCTCCAGGGTTTTTAATGACTTCCTAAGTATTATTCTTCATTAGTGGGTAAAAAAGATTCTTCTTGATTGGTTGATTTTTCTATTTTTTCATATTAACTACAATTAAATCTTTGTGCATTCGCTGATAAAGTTAGTACTATATGAGACAATGAAGCCATGGAAACAAATCCTAAAATCCTTCAAGAGTGGCAATGGTAGAACCTTCAAAATATCAAACTGGAGGAGAATTTTTCCAAATTGGGATATAGTTCTGAGAAATGTAATTTTAAAAAAAAGGAAAAAATATTTTATGTTTAAATAAACTTAGGAGAATCTGGAGGATATTTAAACAAGACCTATTCTTGGCAATCCTCTATTATGCTAATGCATATTGAGACACTTCATGTAAGGTATATAATGTCAATAATTGTACAGAATTACTTGATCACTAACACACTTCCCATCACAAAAAAATCAACTATTAAAAATTTTGGGCTGGGCACGGTCACTCATGCCTGTAATCCTAGCCCTTTGGGAGGACGAGGTAAGGATTGCTTGACCCTGGAAGTTCAGGACAAGCCTAGGCAATATGGAGAGAGATCTTATCTCTACAAAAAAAGAAAAAAATCAAAAAATTAGCTGGACGTGGTGGTGCATGCCTATAGTCACAGCTATTCAGTAGGTTGTTGTGGAAGGATCACCTGAGTCCATGAAGTCGAAGCTGCCGTGAGCCACTATAGTACCACTGTACTCTAGCCTGGGCAACAGAGTAACACCTTAACTCAAAAAACAAACAAAACTTTTGGATCATGTTTGGTATATGCTATACTAAGCATTTTTAAGAGAAATGTACAAGGGGGGACCCCTTAAAAAAATCCTGGAATGTATTTATAAAAATTACGTTTATATTCTTACATGTTTAAAATTCAGTCACGTTTAAAGTACTCTCCGTTTGATGCAATACGACATATCGAGATGCTTTTTCCACTGCTCAAAACAGTTTTTGAACTTATCAATTTTGATGCTTTTTAGTGCGTCTGCTGTTTATTGATTTAATCAGCAAATCATTTCCCTTTGAGGACCTTTTTCATCTGGGTAAACAAAAACAAAGTCACTCGGGGGAGAGTGGGTGAATAGAGAGGATGGGGCACAGAGAACATGCTGTTTTTGGTCAAAAAGTGCAGACCACTCAGCCCAGTGTGGACAGGTACAGTTGTCGTGGTGGAAGAAGCAGTCGTCTGTTTGCCACAACTCAGGACATTTCCTCTGCAAATAGTAATGCAACCGTCTCAAAACTTCTAGATAAAAACTTTGGGCATGGCACGGTGGCTCAAGTCTCTAATCCTAGCACATTGGGAAGCCGAGATGAGAGGATTGCCTGAGCCCAGGGGTTTGAGACTACTAGCCTGAGCAACATAGCGAGACCTCGTCTCTACCATAAATCAAAAAATAAGCTGGGCATGGTAGCACATGCCTGTAGTTCCAGCTACTTGGAAGGCGGAGGTGGAATAATCGCTGGAACCCAGAAGGTTGAGGCTGCAGTGACTGTGAGCATGCCACTATACTCCAACCTGGGTGATAGAGTATGGCTCTGACTAAAAAAAAAAAAACCAACAACCTCCCCTCAAAACTTTGGTTGAACGTTTGATCAACCAAACATGTACTACATGAGGCCCTCCCTCCAAAAGATAATTCCTTTTTTCTCGGGGGGAGGATTCCCCCTCACATAGCTACTATGCTACTGAAGAACTTCTAACTCAAAGACTAAAAGATGATTCATTTTTTGCAATTTTTAAAATATAAAAATAATTCCAATGTATTCAATATAAAAAAACTTTTTCAAAATTATTCAATTAATTACATATTCATTCTTCTTCAGAGTAGGGTATTCAAATTTTCTTTATTTCCTTCCTTCTTCTCTTCTTTATGTTTCACTTTTAAACTTCTACGAAACAGCATGTATACTTATATTTCAAAATATTTACTGTCCAAAGAAGTTTTATGCCCAATCTTATGGTTCTGTTTTGTTTAAATTTCTTCTCTATAAGGAAAAATCTAGAAGTCATTTCTTTGCTGTCATATCTTGCCCTCTATTTGCTTTGGTTTTTTACTTCAAAAAGTCCTTACATACTACATATGTAAAGTGCTAGAATGGTGCCTGGAACATAGTAAGCACTATATGTGTGCTAACTATAATTATTACTTATACAAGTAGCTAACAAATTCTACAACAATTAAAAAAAAAATCAGTGCCACATAATTGGCAAAGTGTGATGAAATGCTGTCCCAATCCACCATTAGAACATATAAATTGGCAGAACATTTTTGGTTGTCAAATTGGCAATGTATATGGAAGCCCAGTACTTCTACTTCCAGGAATTCGTCCTAAAGACATTGACAGAGGTATGCACAAAAATATATAAAAGGAAATGTTAATTATACTGTGATTTTTAATGGTAAATGCTTCAAAAGAAATGAAGCATGTCCCATTAGAGATTGGGTTAAATATTCTGGCGTAAGCTATTCAATGAAATACTATGCAGTTTTATACACAAAAACAAAAAATAAAACAAAAATGCATTGTTTTGGAAAATATTGAATGAGAAGGGGACATGTTCATGTTATAAGGGAGAAATGATAGGCTATAAAATTGTCCGTATAGTGTTAGTAAATCCACACTCCTTCCTGGAGTGAGACAGACTTTTGGCGAGACATAGTCACTTGATGAGAGAGGGACCATACCCTGACTTGTCCCCGGAGTTTGCTGTAGGTCAAACTGGACTTCTGGAGACTTATTTTGGAGTCCCAGCATCCTTCCTAGAGTGTGAAGTTGGCTTTTGGCAAGACAGGGATGTGCCCTCACACTCACCCATCATGCTCACCTACCAAAACAACAAGGGCATCTTCCACATGAAGGCTTTGTATCTTGTTTCCTAGTTTTCTGTGCTGCTACGCATTCAGTGCCTCCAAGTGGAAATAGCATGATATAGTCCCTCAGTCCTGATTTATAGTCTTCCTTTATTCTAAACTGGCTAGATGACACTCTCAGTCAAGATTTTAGAGTATGATTTTTGTTTTGTTTAGCTATAATGTGCAGCATTCTGAAATACATACTATGTACAAGTGGTTGGAGGGGAGGTAATAGAAATTAGGAGAACACTTACAATGCACATTCTAGTAATATAAAAACAACTACTGTTAGTCCCATTTGACAGAGGAAACTCAGACTTGGATGAATTTAATTATTTGCTCAACAAATCCTACTTTGGAAATAATCAAAGCAGGTTTAGAAGCAACTGGATTATTAACATGCCAGTGATTCCTGATCTTGGTGTTTTCTGGGATTCTGTATATATATTTTTAAATCTCCCCTTGAAGTCTAATGTTGAGCCTAGTGTAAGCCCTACTGCAGCACCCATCACTGCTTCTTTATACATGAAGGCCACATTCACAGTGCAGGTTGTAGAGTGCAGGTTGCTTTTTTTCTCCTAAGGTTTTTCCAGCTCCAAGCTCTCAGATGTTACATTTCAAATCAATAGACGTGCTTTTAATGAGTGATGCAGTTGTCACCACAAGTTGAGATTGAACCAATTCTTCCCATTTACCTTTCAACCCAAAAGGAGATACATCAAACTTCATAATTTTAGAACTAGCATCTTTTCATAGGCCCTGCAACCCAGGCTAGCTTCTTCTACCTCTTGCTCTTCTATGACGAAATTCTTGTTAAAAATCAAGCCCAGACCTCTCAAGTACCCAAGATGTCCTTTTCTTTTTTGGGTATTTCCCTCCATCCTGCTCTAGTTTGTGTCAATTAGCCTCTGATAATCAACCCAAGTCTATGGTTGTATTTCAGCTACATAATAAGTGTCCTCTCAATGTTAGGAGCGGGAGAGGAGAAAAAAAAAATATACATATGCGGTTGTGGAGGGTTATTATTTAGTGTATTTGGAATTTGGATGGGGTATTCAGGTGTCCTTGTCCATAACCATAAAGTCTCAATATTGGATGTTTTATTCCGTAAAAGTTTCCTGATAACAACAAACATATAAGGCTTGTGGGGGGAGGGTTCATATAAGCTCTGATGTCTATTCTTTTTAGAAAAAAACTTATATTTGTAGAAAGGTCAATGTACTCAACATTCATAGTCATTCTTCCTTTAAAATGGCAATTTTAGCCGGGCTCTGTGGCTCAACCTGTAATCCCGCGCCTTTGGGAGGCTGAGGTGAGTGAATTGCCTGAGCCCGTGGGTTCGAGACCCGCCTGGGCAGCGAGACCTCATCTCTACAATAAAAAAAAAAAAAAAAAAAAATCAGCTGGGCGTGGTGGCGCATGCCTGTACTTCCGGCTACTTGGAAGGCTGAGACGGAAGGATCGCTGGAGCCCAGCAGGCCGAGGCTGCGGTGGCCGGGAGCGGCCACTTCACTCCAGTCTGGGCGACAGAGTGAGACTCCAACTCAAAAAAAAAAAAAAAAAAAAATGGCAATTTTAGATTTTTATCTTTGTAAACTTTAAGTGATCTGAGTCAGTAGCTAATCTAGTTATTTCTCAGTACATCATAAATTGAGCATAATAATGAATGACATAATTTTCTATGCTATTGTTAAATGCTAATATCTCTTTTTACTCATTTGAGTCTATAGATTCATATAAAATTGCCAAACTGTCATTTTGAATATCTTAATTCAAAATCTGATTATCTATGTCTTAATCCATTCAGTTTGCTACAATAAAATACCATAGACTGCTGGTTTACAAAGAATAGAGATTTATTTCTCTCAGTTTTGAAGGATGGATGTCCAGGATCAAGGGGCTGACAGATTCGGTGTCTGGTGGAGGGTTGCTTTGTAGACAGCTACGGTTTTGCTGTAACCTCACATAGCAGTACAGGGGATCTTTTCTGCAGTCTCTTATAAGGGTGCTAATCCACTTTCAAGACTTAATCATTTTCCCAAATCTCCACCTCCCAATGCCATCACTTTGGGAGTTAGGATTTCAACATATGAATTTCAGGAGAAAGAAACATTCAGACCATAGCATTCTGTTCGATAAATATATAAATTGTAACTATTTTCATATTAGAAATACTAGTACAAAAATTATATTTTATACGCTTCTCAAAAAGAATTGCTTTACATAGGAATAATATTCAGTAATATACAGAATCCTTATTATAGATACACAATATATATTATATAATATAAGAAACTTAATAAGGTATCATCTTTTTAGACCATCATAGGTTTGTTAGGGGACCTTGTAGTAGGATTTAGGAAGGTCCTAATTTCTAACAAATTTACAGCAAATATATTTTCTTGGTGCTAGAAAATAAAAATTCAGTCAGCCGTATTTCTGTTTGCTAACAGTTTCTTCCAGCCATGTATTGCCAAAAATGATATTCTGTATTATAGGGTGATTTGTAATATTGTTTAGTATAACTTTCACTGGACTTTGTGGCTACGATGAACCCAGTAGGGGACATTCATAATAACTGTCTTCTCTTTTAGTTTTTCCTCTCTTCCCACCTATTACTGCAGACAGCTGAATGGGAGTCATGTCTTAATCTCTGTCACAATTTAGCTTTTCCTGTATGATCTTGCTTCTGTTGCTATGGAAATAATTATAACATCGCAATTTTGGTAATAAAACCAGAGTGTGCTACAGTGGAATTACATTGGCTAAAACAAAGTAGAATGAATCTCTCTCTCTGTCCCTGTCCGAGTCTCCTAGGCTTTGGGACATTCTTTTCCCCTCATTGTATTTACTCATATTTCTAATCATACAATTCAATCTTTCTCTGATGACTTAATGCAAGATCTTTAGTGCTTCCAGGGCCTAGAAGTGGAAATGTGAGCAAATGTAACAAGTGGACACAAATTATTTACACTGATTTCATATCAGATAAAGAAATTATTTCAACACTGTGGTGTAACCATTTCCAAATAGTCTTCTATAACTAATAAATATAAAGTTCAACATTTAAAAAAATCCACAATAGCTTTCAGTCTTTCAGAGCTTTTCTGCAATATTTCTAAAATTGCCACAAGTCACTTGAAGAAAAGAGAATCTCTCTAGCCAATTAAGGTTACATTAGGTCTACAAGTGAGTTTTAAGATAGAAATTGCTTGGCTTTCAAACAGGGCCAACTCAGAGCCACAGTCTTATAATCTTTGCAGTAGCAGGTAGTGTGTTTTGACTTTTTAAAAACTTTGAATAAGTAACTTTAGGGAGGATAGTGGGTAAAACAGTTAATAACTCTATGCCTCCATTTTTCCATCAACAAATAATTTCTTGAGAATGATTGCCATTCATATATTGCCTTTTCTCTACTAAGTAAAAGACTTATTTATTTAGAGTGATAAAAGAAAGCTTATTTTTTTTATTGTTTATTTGCCAAGCAGCACCACAAAGTGGTACAAAGTATCAGAATCATTCCTATTTAAAATCTAGCAAAGTGCCTCCGCCCTCATCAAATAATTAGTAAATCTAGAGACCAAAGATGGTCCTAGGTAAAATTAAGTAGCCAAATTGATTTTGGAAGCACTTTGACCTTTCCTCCCCGTCTGACTTCCTAAATTATTATTTCTACCTATGCCCCCAAATAAACTATTGACCTCGCCAGCCCTCCTTCCCTAGGTATTTTCCCTCATTCTAGACCTTTCTCTTTTCTCACTGAATCTGCTTACCTTTATTTTGGATCCTCTGTTATCTTATGAAGTGACAAGCTAAGCCAGATCTTGTCACTATACTACTAAAACCTGTAGTGTTTTCCAACTCACTTAGAAAAGTAGTCAAAGTCCGTAAAAACTCTACACAGTCTTGCCTCCCAAGACCTGTGCTAACCTCATCACTTACTGTACCTCTCTTGGGTACTGGCACACACCATTCTTTTGTCCTGAACTTCTCTCCCCACAGACACTCAAATTGCCGGCTCCCTTACCCCTTCCATGTCCTTACCTCCTCACCGCGACATTAGCTAATCTACCAGTTAAAAATGGAATGTTCTCTCCACCAATCATTTAGTCACATCACTTAATGACTTATTTTGTTCCATAGCATGTATCTTCATAGGACATATTATATATTTGATTCATTTGTCTGTTTATTATTTGTCTACACCTTTCCCCAATATAACCTAGTAAGTAAGCACCATTAAGGTAAAAAATTATTTTCTACGTTGCTGTTTTATCACTCCCCTGCATCTAAAACAGTCACTGGAATATGATATTAGCTCAATAGATGTTTACTGAATAAATAGTGAATGGACCCTAAACAAAGGGCAGACAAAATTCTTTTGTATAGAATAGCATATGTGACCAAACGAGGACACTTAGACTCCCTTAAACACACACACACACACACACACACACACACACACAGTCATTGGTGCTCAGGTTTGAGGCTGACACATTATGATGAGGTAGAGACAGATCTGTAAGAAGCCAAAGCCATCTGCCAGCTGGGGATATGAGGAACGACAGAATACGGAAAAGAAAAAGCCAGATGACAGAAAGATCTGGAACAAATATGTCCCAGGAAAGTATAGCTATCCAAATCAAGGACGAGCATTAAGTCAATGAGGGGCACATGGAGGGGGGCCAGTCCCAAGGATACTACCTTTTTAAAAAAAGTCACTCTAGTTAGACTTCATCCTTACTACCAGAAAGGCTTAGATAGGACCACCATGCTGGGGTTTGATGGCAGGTGTCTTTTTAAAAGAAGTTTGTTTCCCTAGCTGATACATGTCTGGTAAAGAGCATTTCAGGTAGTGTGTGGAGAGGATAGGGAAGAGAAAGTTTTGATTCCCTAGTCTGTTAACCCTTCTAAGTCACAGATGTAAACCTTTTTTTTTTCTATCTTAAAGAACCAGTTCAAGTGAGAATTTAAATTACCATGTAATCTAAAAATTGTTCCTTTAACTTTGGAAGCAAAATGAACAAGGAAAAGAAAATGAGAAATATAAAACCTAATGGTATAGAAATATAAAACCTCATTCTGATTATGAATGAGGTATTGGCCAGAGTTAGTAAACTCTGGGAACTGGGAAAGCATGGAGCCAAAATGACCTGGACCTGAAAGCAGCCTCACCCTTTAGCCTGGGCATGCATTCTCTAGTTCTCTACAGTTCACACTACTTACTATTACTACCTACTTTCTCTTTGATTGGGAGGCCACTTATTATGGTGTTTATACTATCATTTTCCTTCAGGTGAAGTATTTCTTGGTACACTTGTTACAAATAACAGTAGACAAAAGAAAAGACTAAGATGACTTCATGATTTTATTACTCTGACCCAATTTACTCATCAAGGTTACCTGCCACTATAGGAATTTGTTTGCAACCCATGATCCCCTTCACTGTTTCTCTATATACCTATGAAGAAATTGCTATTCTCAGAGATTTAATGACTCATTTACAAATTTTAAGACATGCATCAGGCTCCATCTGACTGGCTTTCACTGACCATGTTGATACAGAGAATGAAGAGACTTAAATTAATATTTTATCCAGCAGAAGATTTAGGGACTGTGGTTTACCATGTATAAAATCTGTTCAGCCAGTCTCCTTGGCATAGGACTCAAGTATTCCCTGTAGTACTGCTGAATTGATAGGGAACGTGATAAGGCATTTAAATTCTGCAGGTATAGCCATTCCTAGCAAGCAATTTGATTTTTGATGGACAAAGAGCCCCAGGAAAGTTGATGCCTTTATACCTGAGAAAAAAAGAAATCTCAAGCAAGATAGACATACCCTAATCGGTATGCCCTGGGTATGACAGCATGCAAGTGAGTGATCTATTTTGTTTTGAACTCTGGCTCTGTCAATGACAGTACACGATTTACTAGAACAAATCAAATAAATGTATTTGACTCCTATTTTGACATTTCAAAACACTGAACCATATTTTTGTATGCAGCATACTTATTCATCTTAATTTTGACTTTTTCCTTATAAGACACTGTTGTCAGAATGGGAACGAAAGTAACAATGAATTAGGGTAGAATTGTTTTCAGTGCTTTTGAACATCATGTGAGGAATAATTTCTGCATGGATATGATAATGTGGTATGTGTGGTTCAAAGAGTTACAGACCCCCAGAATGACTTTGAGACCTTGACTATGCAATCAGGAGTCAAACATTTCAGTGCTCCAATGCTCCCGTTCCTGTTACAGGTACATGTGACAGTGCTGCAGCTATGAGTGGAATTTTAAAGGGGAAGTTTGAAGAAGTTGACGGCTCCTCGCCCTGCTCTTCTGTGCAGGAATCAGATGATGAAGTTTTTAGCTGTGACAGTGCTGAGAGTGTTGATAGTGTCAATCCATCCACTTCTAATGACTTTACCAGTGAGTATCTGAAGCTGTATTTTAGGCTGTGCTCCACGGCCCATTCTTGGGGGCTTTAGTTTATCCACTGATGCATATCTGCTCCTAAGTTCGTCATTAGACTGAACATATTTGCAAGATGTGATATCATTTTTGTTCATTAAATCTCATCAGTATACTTCTGTTCCTCTCTCTGGCATAAGTATAGAGAAGGAAGAAATGAGTTCAATTGGAGGTAAGCAGATAGTAATTGAAAATGCTAGCATGTATCTTCAGCTTTCCAAAATAGATTTATCTTTTGGAAATCTAATCAATTGAGCCATTTTGAACTTGTAATTTTGGTCAATGAGTTGTAGAATATTTGAAGCAAGTGCAACACGTTTACTTACTAGATGAGAAAATAATGTTTGTTTTAAAAAGAGTACAGCTGTGAAATCAAGGCCTTGAACAACTTGGGACTCTATAGTTGCTTGGACACAGGTAAAACTCAAACTCAAGGTCAGGTTCATGCACTAGAGTAAGGATAGTTTTCTCCATGTATATACTTCTTCCAAGTGAACAAAATCTATTGAGGTTTAATGTTAACAAAATTATTTAGCTTAGTATGCCATGTTCTAACTTAAATTCTGCTCATTTTCAAATTGCATTAATTGTAACAGATGCACACATGAAGGTTTTGAAACAGGTGAACCTTTTCTAGTATCTGCATGCCCATTCAACCTCAAACATTAAGGGAAAGAGAGCTCAAAATTATTTTTGGAAGAGTTAACGTACAAAGCAAAACTAAATGAAGTAAATGAAAGCCCCATATCCACACTCACCCCTCATGAGGTGATGGGTATATAAAGTTTTAGAAAAGTTTTACAAAGGTAAAAATTATCCAGTACAAACAGTATCATTCAAGAAAGGTTTGTTCTCACAATAGTTTTTTCTAGCATTTTGGGGGGATATTCTATTCTGAATTCTATTTTTTAACCCTCTTCCCTCTCCCCTAGGAATTCAAAATTTTATTGGGTATTCATAATTCTCCCCATCATTGTCAGGATAATTTAAAATAAAAATAAATAAAATTTTATCAGAATTTTTAGCTTTTATATTATTTATATCTTGAATGAAGTAGAACTTTTGAAAATGAACTTGTAGAAAGTATAAAAAGTAAGGAGGAGATAAAGGAACACTTGGTGGTAGGGAGAAAGCAATAACTGCTTTGAAGATAAGATTCTCCAGTTGTATGGAAAGGTTATTGCCAGATAGTGGATTTTGGAGGGATGAGTTTAATTTGAGATTCGTCTATAGCCTTTGACACCCCCTTCCAAGTGACTGTAATCTTTTGGAGGGCACTGATACTGCCCTTTACATCGAGCTGCCACCTGTGGTGCTTAGCAGAGTACTGAGCATTTGATGATGCTTGCAACTGTTTTTTGAGTGAACGGATTAACTACGGATAAATCTTAAAATTTGGGGAGAATGAGTTTACTAGCTGTCCTTATCCTTAGAAAAGCAATAGTACATATTTAAATTCAAGACCCTCAGGAACACACTATTAATACACTTCCTGTGTTCTTTGGAGAGCTCTCCTTTTCCAAACCCTGGAGCACTGCAGGAACTGCCTAGAATTTCTCAATATTTTTTCCTTTTAACCACTTCTAAAAAACATCAATCTAAAACCCTCTTTCTTTGAGGTACCACCTCACCTAGTAGTGCAATCAGCATTTTTCCACACCCCTGTGTTGTAATTGAAAAAAAAAAACCTCCTTCATGCTTACAAACTCCTTGGTGTCTATGCCTTTCCTAAGGTTACAAATGGGTTCTCTCCTGGAAAAATCAATTGCAGGACTTCTCTATGCAAGACATTTATTGATTTCCATAGCTTGTGAGTTCACAAAATGCCTATAATGTTCATTTAACACCATCAGGTCTTACAATGATGGCTTAAGATGCTTTCCAGATGAAAGTAATGTTCTGGTGGTTTAGGGAGGTTTGAAAAATTATGGGTCAGGTGGGAGTTCTGAGCACCTGAATAGTTTCCTGGCAGGGTAAAAGTTCTAGTACAGAGTGCTTTTATTTTTATTTTATTTTATTTTTTGAGTTGGAGTCTCACTCTGTCGCCCAGACTGTAATGCAGTGACTGCTCCCGGCCACCGCAGCCTCGACCCGCTGGGCTTCGGCGATCCTTCCGCCTCCGCCTTCCAAGTAGCCAGAACTACAGGTGTGCGCTATCACGCCCGGCTAATTTTTTTCGATTTATTGTAAAGATGAAGTTTCACCAAGTTGCCCAGGCGAACCCGCGGGCTCAGGCAATCCACTCACCTCAGCCTCCCAAAGTGCAGGATTACAAGGCTGAGCCACTGAGCCCTGCTGAGTGCTTTTATTTTTTAATAACTGTTTTGATATATGGTCCTAACTATTCTGTTTCACCACCATTACTATAGTCTTTAGAGGAGAAAACATGTCTCCACTCTGGTATGAGTAGAAGTCTTAGACTATTAAAAAAGGGAGATACAAGTTGGGCACAATGGCTCAAGCCTGTAATCCCAGCACATTAGGAGGCGAAAGCAAGAGGATTGTCTCAGCTCAGGGGTTTGAGACCAGCCTGAGCAACATGGCGAGTCCTCGTCTCTACAACAAATAAATAAAAAAAGTTAGCTGGGCGTGGTGGCATATTCCTGTTGTTCCAGCTACTCGGAAGCAGGCAGAAGGATCACCTGAGCCCAGCAGGTTGAGGATGCAGTGGCTGTGAACATACCACTGCACTCCAGCCTGGGTGACAGAGTGAGACTCCAACTCAAAAGAATAAAAAATAAATAAATAAAATAAAATAAAATTTAAAAAGGAAGGCAAATGCAAATGTTTAATTTTTCTTTTTCAGCAGTACTGTTAATGTACTTTTTCTTGTGAATTTTTAAGAGTTTTGTGGGAAACATTTGCTGATACTCTGATACTCCTCTGTAAAGGAATGGTATATGCTTCATTGAACAACTTGTAATTGAGTGTGTGATCAAAACCATGATCTGGAATAATAGTGGGAGAAGGGGTCAAGAAGAAGAGATAGTGATATGACCTATGGAGGACTTTCTGTCACTTTGGGTTACTCTTAGCCTCTTCACAAATACAAAACCTTATTACATATTTTATTAAGTTGAGCAGATGAAAAAAGAAAACCATGTTAGTTTTTTTTTTTTAAAGAACATCCAATGCTCTGTATTTAACCAAGTAAGACAAAATCAACAGTAAAGAATCAAGCCTCATTTTGAATTCAAAGACTGAGTAGGGCCTTTTAGAGCATCTAGGCTGACTCCCTTATTTTACAGATGTGGAGACTAAGGTCCAGGGAGAGTAACTTGACAAGAATCAAAATGTGAGCTGGTGGCAGAGGACTTTAATGTAGATCCTTAGAGTCTACCTTTCTACTAGACCATACATCTCTCTGAGGGTTCAGTTACAAGTCTGACTACTAAGTAGAGGGACACAAATCATCAGGTAAAAGACATGGCAATATGTTTTTTTAATGCCAGATTTTCTTAGAAATAGAGTGAATCTCTTTTGGTAAAAGCATTCAGCATCTCATCTCTTATTGCCTTTTTTTTTCCAATTGATTTCTGATGAAAGTGCTTGCATGTCCTGGCTGTAGGATACTACCAATAGTGAGTTTATGAACAAATTCAGTGAGCTAAAAGAAAGAGTGGGCAGAGAATTCAATTTGTGTGTGGAAGAACATTTGACTTCCCTTTTCTGTAAGTAAGTGACAGGGCAGACGGTTGAGACTTTCCTTGTATGTCATTGACATTGATGGAAATATCTTTCAGCAAACATGTTGTTTTACATTTACATGAAGGAAATTGGTTTGTCTTGGTGACATAATGCTAGTTGTGATAACATGAAAATGTTGCAATGAAAAGTAGGTGAGATGAAGTATGCAGTTTAACAGCAGTGAACAAATCAAAGGTTATTTCATTTACTTTAAAAGTAAAACCTTTACTTTAAAAGTAGAACCTTTCTATATTTTCCTTTTGCCAGGATGGCATCTTGGACTATCTGAAAAAAAAAGATAATATCCTTCTATCTCTTGAACTCCAGAACCTTGCAGTACTTGTTCAATAATTCAAGAATTCAGAAACCTACTTACCTTGCATTTCAATTAGATTCGCTTAGTCACAGCTTCTAACTGAATTTTATTCAATTTTTCTGGCTAGGTACAGAGTTGGATTTTATATTTGCTTTTTGTTTTAATTCCTGAAAAACTTCATTTAAATTTGACTTAAACTTAAAAGCACAATTGGATTAAATTTCAAATAGAATTTTATTTGTCTATAACAGTGAATCAAGAAGACAAAAATCATATGGTTTTCACTCTCAATTAGCTGTTAGGAAAAACTAAATATAAAGTTGTCCTAGTGTCGTTAATGATATTGTCTCTCACATCATTTGAAGAATATGGCTTTATTAGCATACAAACCAAAAAACATCATAGAAAGTCTCCCTATTTCCCACATCTATTATTTACTCAGGATATTCATAGGTGGAATTGATACTGTAACTGTATTTCTTAAGAGCATAAGAATTAAAGTTGCTATTAAATATTAAAGACATCATCTTCACATTAGTGATCAAAACATTTTCATCTGACAGTGCAATTTATTTACAGACAAATCTTAAGAGAGTTTGCATGTTATGAACTTCTTGATAGAGAATCACCCCCTGACTTTGGGGTCATCTATGAATGGTCACAGGCAATAAATAAATGATTGCCCAACTGTAAAATATCATGATTTGAAACATGGATCCAAAAAAATTCAGATGATTAAAATTCTACCTACTATCTTCAAAGTATCATTATATTCTGGCTTTGGTCTGAACACCAAAGATTGTCTCGCTTTATACTTGTTTATGATAGTGATGGTGAAATCAGTGCCTGAAGCAAATGTCCTTGTGTTTCTCAAAAGATTTTAAAATGCACTGTGCATATCAGGCAGTCTGATGCTTTCTGACAGCTTGGAGGAAGTCTATTTGTGTGCAAGTAAATGCAGAAAAGAATTAAACCTAGTACTGCTTAAAAAAAAAAAAAAGAGCCAGTTGGTGTGATTTCTAAATAGGCTGCAATATTTAACCCTTATTACTTCTGTACCCTCTGAGAAGTAAATGTTTGTCTATAAAAAATATTCCTTCTTTTCTGTTTGAGGAATTTGGAAATAAATTGGAAGTGTTTTAGAGCCACATAGTACCATATGTTTTACATGCTCGGCTATAGTGATCTGGCAGGAACTGGAATAGTTAAATAAGTTTCAAAATTACTGAATTCCACTGAGAAATGGGCTCAGGTTAAAGTATAGTTTTTCAATGTAATGAAGAAAGAGAAATCATAATAAATATAATGAAACAAAAATATTTGCTTTTCAACCAAAAACCAACACACAAAAACTTGAAAAAAACATTTTTTAATGATTTTTAATTTTCAGGTAGAAAATATTTGCAATGAGTTAAAATTACAATTGACTTCCAATTTGCAGCATTTGTTTTTACCATATCGCTACATATTATAATAAAGAAGCAATAATAAAGACTGCCTATATAATTTATAATTCTAGACACTTGAATAAAATTTTGTGAAATTCTATTTATATAATGGACTATTAAGTCACTTAATAATCCTTAATGGATATCTGCAATGGTCTTAATTAACATCGTCAAGAAACTAAACAAAAACCCACCAAAAAAAAAATTCAAGTAAAACACTTTCCAAAGCACTGAGAAAGTTGGTGAAAATTGCTAGTCAGAATACTGAGAGCACTAGATATTTCTGTGGTGGGACCCATTTTGTAGTGGGTCCCATTAATTGTGACTCAGGAAGACCTGAAATTCACAAAATTTTTTATGTCATTGAATTATAATGTTAGTGGAAATATCATGTGAGATGAAAATGAACATATTTTAGTTGTAAACTATATTACTTAAGTTACTTTTCACCATTAAAGAATACTTATTTATATACTTTTTTGAAATTTGTTCTAATGCCTACAATTCCTACATTTTTGAAAATGTATGAACTTTAAATCTAAGTGCCAGAGTTTGGGGTATTTAATTCTATCTTTGAGGATGTTGGTTTGCAAGAAATAATGGCAATTAATATTATGCTTAGCTAATTTTTCCAACATAGCCTGTCCTATTTCCCCACTCCCCAAAGATGCTGTTCCTCATCTTCTTGCTATCTGAGTTTCTACAGTTTTCTGTTTCTGTGACAACCATCATTTTAGCTTGGAGAGAGTACATATTTCAGCCATATATGTATATGCATCTTCAGATATATACTTCAAGAACTCTACTTACCAAAAGAATTGATGATTACATGGCTCAATATGGTGGTCATTAATAAGTGTTATAATGAAATGCTGTGTTAAAATCATAGCATAGCACATAGCGCATAGCACATAGATGTCATACATTGGCCTAGAATTTTTTAAATAGATGTAAACTAGAGAGGCTGTAAAAGGAAACCTAGAAAGTAAGATTGGCTAAGTATTTATAAATTCTAATACGAAAACTTATATATTTAAAAATGCGTCTCAATACAAGATTATAAAATGTTTCTATGAAAAATTAAAGATGAAGGGAATCCAAAAAGATAAACACAGCCTACATAAACATCGCTATTTTCAACAGAATAGCTCTTAATTCTTAAGTGTTCACTGGCTTTGGAGTGAGAATATGAAAATGGATGACTACAATACAATTGCAATTATTTCAGACTTCTTAATGGCTGGGGCTATGTACTATATTCCCCCCACATTGCTTAATGGAAATAATCAGAATAGCAAGCTTTATTGAGCATTTTATCCATTTGCCAGGCATTGTGCTCAATGCTTTAGACAGATTATTTCATGTAAGTCTCCTGACTTTAGGTTCTAAATAAGTTTATTTTTGATTGACATGTTCATGATTTTTTATTAAAAAAGACTCAATTGATCAAATGCTTTCTATCATTCTAAACATGACGAGTCAGCCGAAATAGGTTAATTGTATAAAAATTAATTAAGATAGTTGAATACAGTTAGAGCCTCCTTTAACTGGTACAGATGCATGGAAAAAAAGTTTTCATATCAGATGTTCATGAAGATTTTAATTTACGCATACAATATTGCCAGTAGGAAGTAGATTACTCCTCAAACTCCCCATAAAGTTTCATCAACCTATAAATTCATTAGTCAATTTAGAATTCAGTATTAGAGTATAGAAATATTTAGAATCAATGTATTTAATATTTATTTCTTTCAAAAGCTGAAATGTGTAAAAAAAAAGTTTTGGCTTTAAGGATGATTTATGCAGTGACTTTTCTTATGGTGAAATATTGTAGAACCTATGTACCATGCAATTGGTTAAGTAATTTCTGGGACACTCATATAATAATTTACCACATAGCCAATAAAAACAGCTGAATAAATGTATTAACGTAAGATTATATTCACATTAGCCAAGAAGTTCGCAAAATTATATTAATTTCATTGATTTTTATAAAATTTTAAATATGAGGTATAACAAGATGCAGAAGGAAAAAGAGAAACATTTTCTATACATGATAACATTCTATGGATGGTAGAATAATGGGTGATTTTTGTTATCTATATATTTTTTGTTATTTATTTTTATAAATTTTAGTCTAACAAAGCTTTTTATTTTAATTCATTAAAATAGCTTTCTAGTATTTTCCACTAATATAATTATTGCTTTTATGGCATGCTTTTAGATACACCTTAGAATAAATCTCTAAAAGTCAAAATCATGGTTCAAAAGTTATTATTTTAATTGCCCTCTAGAAAACTTTAGCAATTTATATGCCCACTTCTAACATTTGTGTGCCTATTTCCCCAACACCTTGCCAAAACTGGCTATTTTCTTTCTCTCTCTGCATGTCTCTGTCTCTCTCTTCTTCTCTCTCTCCCTCTGTCCCTCTTTCTGTCTCTGTCTCTCTCTCTCCTGTATGTGTATATATTAAACATACCCATACATTATACATATATACACACACAGATAGACATACATGCAGACACGTTGCCCAGTATGATATGCGAAAACATACTCATTGGTGTCTTTCATTGTGTGATTATAAATACTTGTGAACATTATACACATACACATACATACATTGGCCAATATTATAGGTGAAAACATTCCGTTGGTGTCTTCACTGGAATTTCTCTGAATTCTAAGAAGCTACTTATTTATATATGTAATTATTTGCCATGCGTATTTGTGTGTGTATGTAAATTTCCTACCCAGGTTCTTTTCTGTTATGATGGTGATTTTCTTTTTTATTGTTTTATAATATTAAGGATTAGATGAATGCATTCACAATAATATCTTTCTTATTTTGTTATTTGTGTTTTAACTCTGTTTATATTTGCCAGAAAAATACACTAGTCAAATATTTCATGAATGTGGCCTTTATACTTAAGCAAACTTTCTTTTCTTCCCAAGATCAATTGCATACAAATAATTCTTCCATAACTTTTATAAATTTCTATATATATTTCAACCTTTAGTCCATTTGAAAACTATGTTGGCATATGGTGTAAAATTTAAAGATAATTTTCCAGTTTTCCTAAAATCATATGTTGAACAATACAGTATTTCTTATTGATTTGTAATACTGTTCTTAAGCTAAATTATGATATGTAGTGTGATCAGTGTTTGTGGTTTTCTTTCTATTTCAACATTTAGAAAGTTATTTCTAAACCAATACTAGTGTTATATTATAAATCTGTAGGAAATTTCCATTATCTCTCATGGGATTCTCAAATTTCCCTAACTCACTACTATGAACAAAACCACAATACACCTCCATTCTCTTAAAGACTCACATGTCATCTCATGTGATTATTATTCACATTTTCGGAGAATGCTGTTAAGTTATGAAACAAATCATTAATGTCATCAGAATTACATTAAATGTGTAGATTAATTTAGGTTATACATTAGATATCTTTTCATATTTAACTATTTTATGCAAAGTAGAATTCTGTGTTTTTCTTCTTGCACTGCATATTCCTTGCTGAGTCCCTAAGTTTTAAAGATTTTTGTGCTTCTTACAAATTTCTAATTATATGTTAGGTTTTCTAACTATATTTTCTAACAAATTTTTTGGTACAGTTTTTGTTAATGGAGTTTTTGTTAATGGTAAGAGTCTATTACAATTCTATTCATGGAGAACGAATGGACCACACTGAGTATTCAAGACCACACTGAAGATGCACTGCAGTATACAGGCAGTCGGAAAAGCATGTTCTTGCTTCAAGGAACACTCTAGTTGGGAACTTCAGGCAAATGACATAAGAAATACTTTATCATAAATTAATAAGCTACCTTTCCATTAAGAATTTCTAAATAAGAATAATGTATAAATTTAAATCCAATTTTTAATAGTAGATATCAAGATAATCCTATCTTGACCTTTTAATGTGATGAACTGAAAAATACCTTTCCTAATATAAAACGATTGCTACTTTTGACTCTATTTCATCATAAAGTAATTTATTTAATCTCTCATAAGTATCTGATTTAGTCTGGCAATGTATGTACATTAAGGGACTTTTTAAAATATTCAAGATTATTTAAAAATTTATTTTGAAGCATATTTCAAAATATATTTCAAGTTCACACATAAGTAAAGATAAGATTGAAATTGGGCAATGAAACACTACCAGCAATCCTTGTGGGTTTGAGTCTTCATTTTAATTTTGAATGCTTTTGAAGCATCATTTCATTTAATCCTGAGAAAAAAACATGTGATATGAGTGGGAGGGGTAGTCACAGTAAGGTTTATTCTTATGTTACAGATGAGGAAACTGAAAAGCAAAAAGAATAAGTAATTTGCCTAATTTCACACAGCTTCTAAGTGCTGGAGCTAAAATTTAAAATTAGCTCAAACTCCAGAGCTTGCACTGTTGATCACTCTATTATGTTATAAATTCTATAAGAAAATAGAAATGATTATTTACCTCCATGCCATACAACATATAAGTGTTTTCAAAATCCTTAATTTAAAAAAACTGCATTGAATATGTGACTCTTTAGTTCTCATCTGCATTAATATTAGTTAGAATAAAATGAAAGTACCACTGATAATAATAGAGATTGAGAATCTGATCAAATTTAATTCTTCTATGCAGATTGCCATTAACATTAATTTCGTTAAATGCTTTGTCAGCATAGCCACATTCATTTATTTCCTCATGTCCCTGCCTTTAGTACCTCCAATAACTGAAGGAATATAAATTCTTTACATATGTCAAGAATCTATTACACTTATATTCATAGAGAATGAATGGACCACGCTGAGTGTTCAAGACTACATTGAAGATGCATTTCAGCATACACGCAGTCTGAGAAGCATGTTTTTGCCCCAAGGAACACTCTAGTTGGGAACTTCAGGCAAATGACATGAAACCATACTGAGAAATATAATTTCAACTAGTACATTGTATAGATTGGAGAAGAATTAAATGTTATGACTGGAAAACTTCAGATAGGAGAGAGTACAGCATTAAATGGAGGCAGGTTTGGGAGGTGCTGGGATTTAAATTCATTGTTTAATCAAAAATGTTTATGACAACTAAGAGCTGACTCTCAGTTTTAGGTAGTCCAAACAAACAAGCAAACAACAACTGCTAGCAACTGTAGGTTTTCAAGGATTTCTGTCCTATAAAACAAAACTCATTGCATTCTCTCTATTTTCCACTTAGTAAGGAGTAGTAAAAGGGTAAAGGCATTGCTTGAAATGAAAGAAGAAAAAGCAAGAAGCATTAGCGTTCAGAATATAGAGAGATTGAAATAATAGTTGACAGAGCCTCTTTTACCTTCCTTACAAATGTGTTAAATGATGAAGTAATCACTTCATTTATTTAAAAAAATCTCTTCAAATGGTAAAATAGGATAAAAGAATGACATTGCTCTGTTTAGCATCTCACATTCTGTAACTGCAGATTTAACTTTAGATTCATGTTCATTTCTTTGTAGTGAATTTTTGTTTTGATAGTCTCCATCTGGCATTAATCCTCATTCTTTCTGTAATCTCATTACCAGACATGAATCAAAGAATACAGCTGGCTCTTCTATCTTAAAAGGCTGTGAGAAATTACCTTTCTAAAATCCAGCGTTTTTAAAATTTAAATTAACTATTTAAGATAAAAGAGAAAGAATTCATTCAGTATTATGACCAACCAAGGTGTGTCAACATAGTCACATTCATTTATTTGCTCTTACTGGTAATATATAACTACATCCATCATTTAATTTCATTTCTTTTACTAGTAATACTTGGCATTTGTCCTAGCAGCTCTTTAAAATAGTCAGTTAATGGTCATGGTTATATTAGTTAAGACTTTTTATTGCAAATGACAAAGACCCTACACAATTTAACTTAAACAAAAAGAGATATCCTAGCTTATGTAACCAAGAGAGTCAGGGGTAGTTCAAATGAGGCAAAAATGGATTTGGGGCTCAAGTGACAACTTCAGTACTCTCTGTCTCCACTATTACTTGACTCTCTTTTTACCACAGGTGGGACTCATTTTCTCCTACTGCATATGGAATTATGGGTTTCCCAGATATCTGTCGAAGATGTCTGGCTGTATATAGACATACACACTCTCCTAGCATTATGATCTTGAAGGCAAGAAGGTGTCTCTCCCATCCTGGTTCCAACAGTTTAGATCTCAAGGACTATCTCAGAGTGTTAAGTACGTGTCCATCTATGTTCAGATCCAGTTTCTGTCAAGTTGCATTTCCCAGCTTCCATGCCTACTGCCTTCCAGATGGTTCAGCGAATAAAAGGCACTGGTGGGACAGTGGAGGGGAAGAGTGAGGGATACACCAGAATATTCCTACCAAACTATGCATGTCTTAGGTGATATTTCCAGGGGCTGTCATGTCTTCTCATGGCCCAGACCTTGCTAATTTTCTTACTTTTGTGGTTCCAGCCCTCATGTAGTTACTCTTCAGGGATTTGGGTCCCAATCAGGCAGCACCAACTCTTGAGCTTTGGTAACTTACATCATCTACTCCTCTGTGTCTCTATCCTGAGGGGTATCAGTAATAGTAGGCATCTTCTTACTGTTGTTGAGTTTCTTTGTTTTTCCTGTTTGTTTGGCATTTCAGCTCTTTCAAAAGCAATGTAATTACTTCCTGGTATGAAATTCCTTTCATTAAACCACCTGGCATAGACTCCATTTTCTAAACTGGACCTTGATTGACAACTTCATCATGGGTTACATACCCTTCCCTGAACCAATCTCTGAGGCCAATGGATAAAGTTTTTTGGTTGTCTATGTCCTCTTCATTTCTTCATTCCTATGGTAATACGAAAGAAGATATACAGTATATTACTAGAAAAAAAGGAAGAAAAACATGTTGGGCCACTAATAGCCATGGATATCATATTAGTAATTTATTTTGATCTCATAGTTTATAAACACAAAAAAGATCTAAATTAATTTTTTAAAAACAGAATGTGCAATAAAATTACTCATAAGTGAAGAGTGAAAATGATTCATAGCCATTGATTTTTAAATTTGTAACTCTTCTATCACATTTTGTTCTATTTTTTTCTTTTCCTGGTTTGTAAACAGAACTAATATATTGAAGATCTGTTGTGAGTCACATGCTGTAAAATACAATAAACAAGTTGCCTTGTTAATCTTTACTTCAAAGTATAAAATCGGAGCTTATATGTTCATTTGACAGATGAAGAAACTGAAATTAAGTAATTTGCTCAAAATCACAGAGGTAAGAGATTTCAGAATTATGTTCATGTCTGTATTTTGGTACTCCTGAGCTAAAGAACTCTCTATTTACATTATCTTACCACTAATATTTCTTGTTTGAACTGCATTGAATCTGCATTTCTCTCATCATATTTTTAGAAATCTACACTCAGGACTCATTAAGAATTTACCTTATGGTAAAATTACTTTATTATAAAGTCATCTATTATGAAGTCTGTTTACAATAAACTTCTTTTTTTAGATTGGAAAATATAATTTATTTAGAAAGTAGATTAGAGAGAGAGAAAAAACGATTCACCTCCCCAAGGTGGGGAGCAGGGTAGGTCATAGCTTCTATAGATAGGCTTCTTTAATAAACTCTCATGTGCTATCCAGAATGGATCCTTTTTTCTTTTATCTACACTTTGTACTTGACATTGGTATAATGTGCTCTGTAGTGTTACCAAACAGACCAATTTGGGGTCAGACTATTACATGATTGTATTTATCCTTTCTGTCTGCCACAGTATGCAATGTTTCTTAAGTGTACTGAATGTATTTAAACATGTAGTAAGTACTTATTAACTGTTGGACACTTTCTACAGGGGAATATTCGGGATACTCAACATCTTATTGTGGCACAGAAGATAAAGATTTTTTATATTTTTATCAGAAAGTCTGTGATTTATTTCTCACTTTTAAAGAGAATGAATGTTGTCAGAGTAGTCCTAGCAGCAGTCAAGACCTCATTTGGGCATTTCTACTCTTTTGGACAAAAACTGTGTGGTTTCCATGGGGGAAATGCCTATTATAATAAGATAGGCTGTTTCATTCGCTAAAAGATGAGCTAACTAATACTATAAAGACCTCCCTCTTTTCTTTCTATCAGTGGTTATTACTTTTTCTTTTTTAGGTTTGATTTTCATTTTCTCAAGCTGAACATGAAAGTACACTGACTAACGTAGACTGCAGTTTAGCTGTGTCCCTAGGACCATCTGTAAGAATTTCCTGGGAATTTGATCAATTCTAGAAGCAATTGTCTGTCTTTGTGAGATTTAGGAGCTCTGCAATCAATTTTACATTTAAAAGTTGATTTTTGTTCTTTAAAAATTGTGAACCTAATGTCCAAAAGCCATTCTGAACTTTAAAACCGATTTCCCTAAATGCTTTTCTTTTATGTAAACACACATTATTAGAAGCCTAAATATCATCATATCCCAGAATTTGTTTATTGTTTCTTTCTTTGTTTTTGGTTTGACTCTTCCTCTCTTCTTCCCCTCTGTCCTTCATTCATATCACTTACGTCTGTAGATAACTCTTGTTGCTAACTTGGTTTATAGTCCTTCATATTTTTTCAATATTATATAATCATTGATAAACACATACATTTTCTCATGAAGTTTTTGGTCAAAAATAGTCATACTATATACATTTTCTTCATCTTGATTTTATCATTGAACAGCATCTTAAGGAAGTTCCCCCAAGCTATTTGTCATAGCTCTATTTGATTCTTTTATTAACTACATACTATTTCAAGGATTGGCTATATAAGTGTTTAGTATATCTTCCCCTATGGGTGTTCATTTGTTTCAGAATAGTTTATATGTTACTAAACAAGATTCTAAAACATGTTCTTTTAAAAATGTCCTAATACACCAGTGCTTTACTTTTTATGCAATAGATTCCTAACAGTGGGAGTGCTGATTTACTAGATATTAGCATATTGCTTTTTTCAAAAGGCAGCAAAATACACACTGCTACCAGTTTTGCGTAAGTTATACTTTTTTCTGTAAGTCCCAAGCAATAGGTATATGTTTAATAATTCAACAAAATAAAGCTCTTGCCTTCCTGATTTGTCCATTAGTAGTGAAGATGGATAATAAACAGGTAAATAACACTACAATGTCACAAATATGCTTGAAGAAAAATAAAGTAGAGGTAGGGAAAAGAATTTTTAAAAATATCATCAGAAAACACCTCTCCAAAGAGACAATGTTTTGGTACAGGCTTGATAAACTGAGTGAGTGGGCCATGTTACATCTGGGTGAGGAGGAGGCTTCCAGAGAGAAAGAATAGCAAATTAGATGTTGGAAAAGAGCTTGATGCTAGTGTGGAGACCAGATGGGAAGTTGCTGTGGGATAGTGAAAGTGAGAGACATGGGGCTTGGCCTAAGGCAGCAGCAGTAGAGCTGATGAGAAGTGGTCAGATTCGAGATACATCTAGAAGGCAGAGCTGGCTGAAGATGCCAACTGTTTGACTGTGGGGTGGGAGAGAAAGAGATGAACATGATTCATCCCTAGGCTTTTTTAAAATAAACTTTTTATTTTAGAATAATTTTAGAGTTTTGAAAAAAATGCAAAAATAGTACAGAGTTCCCATGAAGTCTTTGCTCAGCTTCCTCCAATGTTAACCTCTTATATAACCATGGCACATTTGTCAAAACAAAGGAATTCGAGCTGGTATAGCACTATTAATCAAAATATAGACTCTTCACATTTCACACTTTATTCACAAATAGGACATTACTGATCTAGAATTCAATCATGGATATCACATTGAATTTAGTCATCATATCTCCTCGATCTCTGATAGTTCCTCAGTCTTTCCTTATTTTTCACGACCATGATTTTTTAAGAAGAGCATTAGTTAGATTTTTGTAGGCTATTCCTCAATCTTAGTTTTTTTCTGATGTTTTCTTATTAGATTGGGGGTCTGAACTTTTGGGAAGATTATCACAGAAGTAAAGTGTTCTTATTAAATCATATCAGGGAGTACATAATATCAACACAATGAATCATTGTCAATATTAATGTTAGTCAATTAGTTGAGATAATATCTGCCAGTTTTCTATAATATTACCGTTTTTATTTTTCCATAATAACTTTTTTAGAAATAACTCACTAAATCCAGCTTACATTCGAGGTGGAGGGGAGGTGGGGACCAACCTCTACTTCTTGAAAGGGGAATAACTATACATGTTATTTGGAAACCTCTTACAAAGAAGATTGTTTTTCTCCCTCATTTATTTGTTATTCAGTAATTTAGTTTATTAGTATTGACTCATAAATATTCATTTTATTCTTGGGGTTATAATCTAATAGTGTCATTAATTTTGTTGCTTAAATTATTCCAACTTTGACCATGGAGAGCTCTTTCATGTTGACTGTGTCCTTTTGACATGCATGTGACTGTCTTACTTTTTTTTTTTCTTCTTTCTTATTTTCTGGCATTACACAAATGTTTCAGGTTCATCTTGTATTTTCTCTGCCTCAGCCCTAGACTCAGCCATTTCTCAAAGGAGCTAGGTTTATAATTGGGTGAAGAAATATCAGAACTAAATCTATCAAAGGATGTAGAGTTCAGGAATAATGGAAGAAATTAGACAAAGAGGTTGAGAAAGGGCAATACATGGGGTAGGAGATAAAGTAGGAGTATGTAGTATTCTAGAAGCCTAGTGAAGAAACATTTCAAGAAAAGGAAAGTGATTATCTGAGTCAAAGCTGTTGAGAGATTGAGAAAGATAATGGCTAAGAATTTGTCACTGGATTCGGCAATATTCAAAAGTTTGCAGCTGACTTTGACCAGTGTTATTTCAGTAGAGTTGTGGAAATAAATCCTAATTTGGGGGTGTTCAATATAGAGTTGCAGCTGAGGAATGGAGAATGCACTCTTGAAAAGTTTTGTTATAAAATGAAGCAGAGAACTAGGGTGATAGCAAGATGGGAAGCTGATATAAAAGAAAAAGAATTTTAAGATGGAGACATTGTAACATTTGCATATGAATGGGGAAATCCAGTAAAACGGAAAATAAATAACAGAGAGAAGGTATAACTGAAGTAGCGAAAACCTAAGTTGGTGAGAGGAAATGGAATCTAAGGCTGAAGAAAAAGGATTGACTTTAAGTAGAAGAAAGAAGCTTCTTTGTCATAACAGGATTGAAAGCAGACTATATGAGAACAAAGGTAAAGTGCGTAGAGGATATGGTGGTAGGAAAGGGAGGAAATTTAATTGTGTCTCTATCCATTTTCTTAGAAACAATATCATAAACTGAGAATGAGAGATGGGAAGGAATATGACAGTGGTGAAAAAAGGCAAAGCCACCTCTTAGAATGGGATCATGGAGATGAGCCATAAATTAACAAGGGAAATGCGATAAGATTTCCAGGCACTACTGGGGACCCATTTAAGTTTGTGGTCGTATATCAAAAGTTATATCAATAACACAATATCCTACAGTTCCTAATATTCTCTAGTCACAGTCCTGTTCAGCTACTAGAGCCAGGTTCATAGCATGAGGAGAGCTGAATTTAACATGAGGTGTGTACGTGTGTGTGTGTGTGTGTGTGTGTGTGTGTGTGTGTATGTGTGTGTGTGTGTGTGTTGTTTGTTTGGTTTTTTTTAGTCTGAGTCTTACTCTGTGGCCCAGGCTGTAATACAGTGGCATGCTCATGGCCACCACAGTCTCAACCTACTGGTCTCAGGTGAACCTTCCATCTCAGTCCTCCAAGTAGCTGGAACTACAGGCCCCCACCATCACACCTGGCCTGGCTAATTTTTTTTTTTAATTGTAGAGATGAGGTCTTGCTAAATTGTCCAGGCTGGTCTCGAACCCCTGGGCTCAGGCAATTCTCTCTCCTACGCCCCCTAAGTGCTGGGATTACAGACTTGAGACAGTGCACCCAACTCAGGAGAATTTTTCACACTAGGTTGAGGAAGAGAGAGTAAAAGACCTTAGAGAAAAGTGTATATGCAAGAGAGAGATTACCATGATGGCAAATGGACTCTAAATTGGGTATATGGGGAAATGTGAACATTAGAGGAATGAGTAAAAAATGTGTAGACATCAAGAAAAATTTTTATTGGTGAAGTATAGATGTAAACAATGTGGAACTCTTTATTGTAAAGGTTCTCTAAGCCTTTTATACACCCTATTGATCCTATTTGCCCTTTCTAGTAGTAGAACTTGAAACACACTTTCCAGTCCCTTCTGTTGTAATCCATCTAACTTGCACCTCTTCTAGGACCAGTCTTACTAATTTACAGTTTTCTAGAGAATCATCTACTTCCTTAGGTTTTAAAATTTATATCTAAATTGTCATCTAGGTTCTCTTATCATTCTTGAAAATGCTCAGTAATTGTAATGTCTTGTCATTCAATTGTTTATTCACTTTTGAACACAGGAGATTGAATGGAAGAATCCCATGGAATCATCTGATCAATAAATGGCCCAACTAAGATCAATTTTGTTATGATAGCTCTTGTCCACTTTATTAAAATAGAATGACTAGCTGGGCTCAGTGGCTCAGCCTGTAATCCCAGCGCTTTGGGAGGCTGAGGTAAGTGGATTGCCTGGGCCCATGGGTTCGAGACCCGCCTGGGCAACTTGGCGAGACCTCATCTCTACAACAAATCAAAAATTAACCAGGCGTGGTAGCACGTGCCTGTAGTTCCAGCTACTTGGAAGGCTGAGACAGAAGGATCACCGGAGCCCAGCAGGTCGAGGCTGCAGTGGTCAGGAGCTGCCACTGCACTCCAACAAAAAAATAGAAAGACTAAGTGCCATCATAATTCTAGAAATCTTTTTTTTTGCCATGTGATACTGTTATTTATATTTCAACACATTTTTTTAAAATGGAAATTCATTCTTATTGTTTGGGGTAAATGAATGGATTAAAGGCTATATATATTTTTGATGGTTGATCTTAAGCATGTGTATGAAGGTACAAAATTGAAGTAGTATTGTTATTTAAAAATAATTCTAAATAGAATTAATGTGACTGTCAGTGGGGTTTCTTCTCTTAAAAAGATAGGGTCAAACTCTACATGGCACATTGCTCTCTCCTGCTAGATTTTTTTTTTTTGCCCTGGGCCTTTTGCTCCTGTCAGGAAGCTTTCCTTCAGAGTAAATGATACTTTTGCAGGTTGCTGGAGTATTAATTATGCAATGCTGTATTTTGAGATGAAATTGCAAATACAATTAAACCGTTAGACTAAACCTAAAAGTTTTATTATCACTTTAAAAACATCAAACAACTTTTCCACTTGTGTTCGTAGACCGATATTCCCTTTTAATGCATTGAAACTGTGATGTGAGCCAGGATTTCAGACATCCAGAGGTCATAAGCTTAGAGGTCTCAAATTCTGTGATTATAGGATGAACAAGTTTATTCTCAGAACCCCAGCATTTGCAAGAAAGAGTTTTTTTTAAAGGGGCAGAACAAAATGACAGTGTTTTAAACAGGCTATATTTCCTTGTAGCTAAATATTGAGTCATTTATTAAAAATAATATAGGCTGATTTTAAAGCAGAGTCAATGCTATCACTGGGATGTGACCTTTGGTGATCTCAGTGCAGACTATTGATTGAAACATGCCAGTGAGTGCTAAGTGCCTCATTGACCTACTAAAGCTGTTCTTCTAGAGAAAATTTTGACAAACATGGAAGAGTGTCTTGACCCTTGCCGCTCAAGATGGTGGCTGTGATTTGTAGGATGATTTGCAGTAATGTTTATGGGCAGCCAGGATGCCAAGGTGTCTTGAACAAAGAAAAGTTGTCTTCACCTTTCCCTCCAGCACTGTAATATTAAAGGAATTGCACAAGTTAAAAAACTGGTTCTTGAGGACTTTCTCAACTTTTCTGCATAAGTTAAAAAACTAGTTCTTGAGGACTTCTCAATTAAACCCCTAATATTAGAAAAGAGCTGATACGAATCGTGTTAGAGGCGCATTTATAAGTAATGATATAGGTTATGTCAATTTCATTTTTCATAGAACCCATAATCAGACATTTGACACTGGGATTTTTTACATAAACATAACATAGTCATTTAAGGACATATAATGTTACATTTACATGAATATACATGTTTCCGATCTTCTACAAGAAACAAAAAAGTGTCACCCTCCTCAAACATTTTTCATAATGCCTGAGATGATTATATTTGTTCACAAATGAATCTTAGATGTCATAAACCCAACCACATGACACTCATAGGTGGTATAAAGGGCTGTGCTGGGGCTATCCAACTCAGTTTTGATCACCTCATAAAGGACAGGATTCCAGGCAAAGTGACTGCTTCCACTGAACTTGTGCAGACCACTACTGATGCGCCTAGAGGATTTGCAAGGGAAGAGCAACAGTCCCTACATATTCCTGAGGTGCATCATTTGGGGATCATTCCTTACAAATTTGCCTCAGAGTGAGTGCTATAGGTCTTAGCATCACAGCTATTTAAATTCTCTCTCCTGTGTGTGCTTACACACTGTTCAAACACAGTCTCTCACACTCAGTGTTCCCAAGTCACATCCATTCAGCTAAGATGCTAGATTGGAATGATTTCCAGTATAAACTGCTGTACACAGAGCAGGCATTGAACTCATGATGCCCAATACTTGAATCTTTGCATTGTATATGACTTCACTTAAATTCCTTCTTCTTCCTTAATTTTTTTTTTTTTTTTAGAGACAGGGTCTCACTGTGTTACCAGGGTAATCTTGAACTCCTGAACTCAAGCGATCCTCCTGTCTCAGCCTCCTGAGCAGCTACAGGTGCATTCCACCACGCCCATCAACTCCTTCTTCCATTTTGGTAGACTCCCCTAGTGGCTCCACTGACCTCAGTTAGGGTTAATTTTATTCACATTTGTTTTTATATCCTTGACCTTCAAAAAGGTTAGAGTTTGAGTGCTTTTTTCTATTGCCAAGGGTAATTTTGCCTCGGTCTAAATTACAGGTAATTCAATTTCGATCACTAGATTGCTCAATACTTTTCCTTTTCTCCATAGACTATCTAATGCCTAAAAAATGTCTTTTATTGATTTTGTTGTAAAATACAATTATGATTTTTGTTTCAATTTTAATAACTAGTAGTTAAAAATAGCTACTCTCTTTCTTCAGATTTAGCTACAGGTCAAAAAATAGTCAGTGTGCTTATTTGTAAAATAGGGAACTTGAACCAAATAGCAGTTTCTCATTTTTTTCTAGCAACTAAAACTTTTAATCTTATTTTAAGGATAAAGTTTTAAATGATGCCTTCATAAGTAAAAATGACATTTAAATAAAAGGGAATTTATTTTAATTAATAAGAAAATTTGAGTTCAAATTATGAATGATATTTATAAACCTAATTCAGCATCTAATTTTTTTGGTTTAGTTGCAAATAATTTTTAATATCTATATTCAATGAACAGTTAACAGATCTCAAACAGAGATCTCTTAGTATACTTGCTTGCTTGTTGGTTTTTAATTCCTTGGATTGTAATCTGAGGATATTCCTCCTTAACAGAGAAAACAGGAAAAGCTATATTCTTATAAACGTTCTTCAAAATGTGTGCAGTGGGTTATTCCAGTTCCTTCCTCTGTGATCTCTAGCGTGAGCCATCATTTGAATGTGTAATGTTCTTAATAAATGTTAAGATATTTACAATTATACTTGAAATTGTACAAGATGGTGACTATAGTATTCTTGAAAAATGTAAAAGCAGTTGAATTTGTATGTTTTCTCCACAAAAAAATGAAAACTATATAAGATAATTTATTTGTTGTTAATGAGCTGGAGTTGATTGTTTCACAACATATGTACTTCAAAACATCATGTTGTAAATGATAAAAACATACAATGTCATCTGTCAATTAAAAAATTTTAAAAAATAATCAGATTGAATTTTGAATAAATTTTTCTGAGATTCATTATTTGTTACTCATTTAAGTTTTTCTGCTTAATCTGGGGTTCCTCAGAACCAAACTGAACTCAATAACCTCTACTAACTTTGTAATGCTAGTCACAATTTGATATTTCTGTGCTATTGTTGTACAGATATCCTAGTTTGTTCCAAATCTTTACCTTAGCATACCCATCCATAAAGTCTAAAGGCAAAAGAGCTCCTGGAGACATAATCTTTCTGGGAATCTTTTTTTCTTAAAGATTTTGACATTTTGTTTGTTTAAATGTTAGCTTAAGACGCTTGCTTAGAGTGTTTCTCTATTCAAGTAACACGTGCAACATTTCTACACTAGCTATTGTCTTTGGTTATGAGCGGCGATAGTTCTGTTGGTCTAGCATGGAAACACAATAAATGAATAAATTTATCTCATTTTTTAAAATATTACATTTTTATATGGACAGAGTAGTTAGTATATGAGTGAAAAATTCATTTATAATAAAAAAGGGGTTATATACATTTTAGTCTGGGTAAATAAAAAAGTAAATATTTTTATTTTTATTTTATTTTGTTTTATTTTTTGAGTTGGAGTCTCACTCTGTTGCCCAGACTGTAATGCAGTGGCTGCTCCTGACCACTGCAGCCTCGACCTGCTGCGCTCCGACCATCCTTCTGCTCTCCAAGTAGCTGGAACTACCGGCGCGCACTACTACGCCTGGCTAATTTTTTGATTTATTGTAGAGATGAGGTCTTACCAAGTTGCCTGGGTGGGTCTCGAACCCGGGGGCTCGGGCAAGCCGCTCACCTCGGCCTCCCAAAGTGTGGGATTAGGCTGAGCCACCGAACCCGGGCATAAGTACATATTTTTGTTACCAAGATTTCATCATCTCTTTAAATTGATCTGCTAATCATTTTTATTTATGGCATTGTAAAAAAAAAAAAAAGATTTTTGTTAAAGCATGTATATTTTAAAGAATATTTTATTTTCTTAAAACTTGTTAGCCAAAAACCTGAATATATAAATGTTTGAATTAACTTTAGAATTAAATAATTTTCTTTAAGCAAATCAAATAAATCAAGAAACATTACAAACATTTATTGTGATTTTTATAAACTATCAAAAGCTACAACATTTTTGCTGACTTTCCTGGATTTTTGTGGGTCTTTTAAAGGTATGAACCGCCACTAGAAAATTAAGACTGGTGTAATGCTGATTAATAAAATCTATATATCTGTAACTTCTTGTCCAAAATACTATCTACTGCTTGAAAACAAGTAAATAGATGAAGTAAGGTGTGTATGAATCATTAGAAACTTACTACATTGTTCTAGAAAGAATATTATTTCTTCATTGTTATACATAGTATGATTATTCAGTTCTAACAGTCAATGCCTTACTTATTTTCTCCTGTATAATATTGTTCACACCTTTAGTATATTTTATACTTTTGAAGTAAAACCTTAGTAACATGTGGAAACTTTTTTTTTTAAGGGAAGAATAAGGAAATATCAACAGACTGAAAAAATGTTTTCAAAGGCATAGAGTCTTCAGGAAGATACTGAAGTTCTGAGATCTCAAGGTTAGCGGTTTATATATTATTATTTTCATGCTTTTACAGATTTGAGGTATACTCTGTGCAACTGTTCCAAGTTGTTACTGCTAATGTGTAATTGGATAATAAGGAAAAATGTTGTTACTTAAAATGCATATTTTTAACGAAATCCTCAAGATTTGTAAAAACCCACTTATACCAAAAATGTACTATTTAGTTACATTAGGAGTGGTTGAAAGAAAATATTGTTTTAATAGAGAACCATTGGTTATTATAATTTGCTTCATTTTTAATTCATATGAATAATCAAGATCTTGGGGATCTTTTCTAAGTTGTTTAGAATCATAAACCTGGAAAAGAAGAAGCCTATCCATTATTAAACAGCTTATTACAATAACAAACCGATGTGAAATATTCATTTAGAAGTTATACATATCAGTTAAATATAGTTTGGGGTAATGCAATAACTTGAGAAAGTAGATGATTTCCAACTTTTTTATACTGTGAGGCTCAATGTCAAATATTCACAGTTTTAAATGAGAAAAAATGCTGATGGTCTTTTATATTTTTGTCTTGGACAGGATTATCAGTGTCTATATCATTTTCGTTTTTATCATTTACTCATTTGTTCTTTTATTTAGGACTTATGTATGCAAGATGACGGGCTAAATGCTTTGGTTGTTTCAAAATGAATGAGATCTCGTCCCTGTCCTCAAAAATTTCCAATATGTTACCCAGAAATTAATTGTATTATTAACTCAAGCAACACATAATTAAAGAGGCAAGGTAGATTTTTAAAGGGCATGTAATTAATTCTAAGACCAAATAGGAATTATTTGGGGATTATTCATATTTTTACACTATGGTTTTTATTAGCCTGAAATATTGAGAGCTTATTCTAATAAGAATGTTACTCTATTACAACCCACACCCAACTGATTTTTTATTAAAGTAGCTCTTCAAATATAACAGAAGTGAGTAATATGAGATTTTGAGAAAGAAAAGTATCTCTTTTGCCTCAATAGCAAGTTTAATGTTTTAGGAAATAGTTGTGCAAACACCTATAAAAAGAGCAAAGGTAGCATTGCCTATTTTTAAAAATTCCAGTACATTTGATTTTTTTTTTTTATTAAACTCCCAGAGAATTAAATCATTTCCCCAATGACCTAGAAAGACTTGTAGGTTTGGAAGGGATTGAACACTATAAACCCCGAAGGGATCATATGCAAATAATAGCTAGGTGAATGAAGAGATTTACAATGGAGTGGATGTCCAAACTCTACTTGAAACAGAATTGCACAGCACTGTGCTTCTCAAGAAAAGTTTTTTTTAGTTACTATTTTAAGAAGTTAAAGCAAGTAAAGGAATTTAAAATAGTAAACTTCTGTTTTGAAAAGTCAGTGAGATACTCTGATTTCTTTTTAGATCATATAAGTCTTTCACCTTTTACTGACAAGTCTGTGAAGGTATCTTTTGTTTGTTGTGCTGTTAAAGAAGTAGTTTAATATATGTAACAATCATAATCATTCAATAAATATTTATCAAATGCCTACTATGTGAACGGAGAGTGGAGACAGGGTAAACAAAATACAATACCCATGCCTGGGTGGAAACTACATTCTAGTGGGGGAAATAGGTAACAAAAAACAAAATTAATTCTGTGCTATGGTTGATGGTTGTAAGTACCATGGAGAAAAAGAGAAAAGGAAAGGGACTATTGAGTACAAAAAAGGGATGAAATTTTAAAATAAGCCTAATGACCCAGTACTACATAATGTACACAAATGATGTAGATGTTCACTTTTGTTCACATAGTACCTTCCGCCTCAGCCTTTCCGAGTAGCCGGAATTACAGGCGTGCGCTACCACGCCCAGCTGATTTTTGATTTATTGTAGAGATGAGGTCTCGCTGCCCAGGCGGGTCTCGAA
>NW_007248430.1:748227-789755 GCF_000164805.1 Carlito syrichta
AGGCAATCCACTCACCTCAGCCTCCCAAAGGCACGGGATTACAGGCTGAACCACCGAGCCCAGCTATTCCTGCCCATTTTTTACAATCAGTCTAAAATATAGATTAACCCATCATATACATTGGCATTATCTTAAAAGTCATTCAGCCTTGGCTTTACTGCATAGAGTTGAAAGATCCAGCTAATTAAGAATGCAGAAAAAGTAGTTGAGTCAATTCGTTTTCACAGAGGATAAGTCAGTGTGAATACCTGACCATCCATATAAGCAAAACAAAGCTTAGATGAACAAGACTCAAAACCTATCATATATTACAATTCCTTCCAGCTTCCAAAAGGCAGGTTTTATAAGCAATGTATCATCTAAAGGAAATAATTGTCCACTATTGGATTACTAAAAGAAACACAGAGTAAAGATCTATCTTAACTAAACCAAAGCAGAGCGTGATTATTACATGCTGTGTTGTATGGAGAATTGATGGTCAGTCCTGTGAGGTTGATCACAAAGAGGCAACCAATGTTGTCTGTTTGGACAAACCACACGCACACATAAGAGAGATGTAGAAAGCTAGTTGAAGGTTATGGGGAAAACAAAAATTTCTCATGTAATGCTTCTGTGTTAGAGATAAATTATTTTCAAACCAATATTGATCTTTGCTGCATTCAACTGGAAACTTTGAGGGAATTAAGTAGAAATTCTAGTTATGGATAAGGGAAACATGACTTTTCACAAAGCAGCAGGAAATAGCATATGCTTTTCTCTAAGCTCTCTTGCTTTCATCCTCCTTACATTTGCTTTACAAATTTGCTGACTCAGGGATCATTTGCACATTCCTACCACAAATCCAGTTCTCCATGTATGTTTCCAAATATTGACTCCTTCAGCCTATCACAAACATACATCTTTGAATCTTGTATCACCTAGCATGCTCATGCTCTGGGTGGTTCTTCTTTCTCTCATGCTCTGAGTGGTTCTTCAGCAGTTCTCCAAATGATTTCCTAGCATTTTTATTTTTCCATCAGTCTTACAAATAATGTATCTAATCCAGGGTTTCTCAATGTGAACACTTCTGACACCTTGATCCAGATAATTTTTTGTTAAGGATGGGGGAACGTTCTGTGCATTGTGGGATAGTTAGCAGCATCCCTGGCAGATGCCAGTGGTATTGAACCCCTAGTTGTGACAACTGAAGATATCTTCAGACATTGACCACTGTCTCCTCAGAGCAAAATTACCCCCAAATTACAAATCATTGATTAAACTCTAACTTCTGCAACCTCCATAAACTTACACTCTACATCAACCACAGAAACTCCTACCCATCTCCAGCATCTTATTCTCAGTTAACAGCAGCTCAACTGACTAGGGGCTGTGGCTCATGCCTGTGACGCATGCCTGTGGCTCAATGCCGTGGGAGGCCAAGGTGAGAGGATTGCTTGAATTCAGGCGTTCGAGACCAGTCTGGGCAACTTGGTGAGATCCCATCCCTACAAAATAAAAATTTTTTAAAAATTTATTGTGTAGTGGCACATTCCTGTTGTCCCGGCTGCTTGGGAGGTTGAGGTAAGAAGATTACTTGAGCCCAGGAGTTCAAGGTTATAGTGAGATATGATCGCCCCACTGCACTTCTGCTTGGGTGATAAAGTGAGACCCTGTCTCTAAAAAATACAAAAATTAAAATTAACAGCTCAAGAAGAGATACTTTGAATACCAGCTTCCTTTGTTTAAGTGAAACTCACCTGTTTGACCATCTGTGTGTTTTCAGTTTCCTTGTATTTGCTTATACCTGTCCTTGTATCTAAAATGTGCCTTACAAAATATGAAGACAATATAAAATATGTGGGAAAATAAGGGTAAAGAAGAAATAAGGTAAAAGCATAAGATTAAGTTAGAGGTAAAGTTAGATTATAAATGTAATAAATGCTTTTCCTTTCACTTTATTTGCTTAACATTCAGTGAGACTTCTAGTGACCTTGATCTTCCCATGTTTTCCAAGTCTTGCTTGGAACTTTGCTTGGATAGTGTTACAGCCTGTTCTTTCTTACACAGTACATGCAACCTTGAGTCTGAGCTATAGTGAATCTACTCTTTTCTTACACCCAGACTTATGAGTGCTACAGGATCAAATTATACCACTCTATAGATTTATGGTTTTCTAATCTGAGTTAGTCCCTCAATAGCAGTAACTAATCCTTTCGCTCTGACTGTGGTCAGCCACTATTTCAAAAGTTTATTACCCTACTCAAACCACACAATCTCTCCCCCTCACTCTTAGTGCACTTGCTATTTTAGCAAGAAAATTGAGGTCATTGTGTGGAAACTACGTGTGAATCATTGCAATTCCCTCCATCATCAAGAAGCTACATTTATAAGCATTCTTACTTTCTTTCTTCCAATCTTGAAAAAGATCAGGGGTGCTTCCTGCTATTCAAAGCAAAGCCTGTTTGATTTCACTCCTTATCACTGAGGCTAAGACCTTTTGCCATTAATTATCTTCTTTTTGTCCTTTATCTCCAACTTTTTCTTTTTTTGCTGGCCCTTTTCCTTCAGTCCATTCATGTTCTATACAAAAAAAGCAAATTGACAAACAAAACAAACTGAAATCTCTCTTTACTAGGGCTCACTGCTACTACCATCCAATTTCTCTCCTCCCTAACTCACTGAAACTCTTCATAACATTCATTATTTCCAGTTTCTAAGATTTAGTCACTCCTCAGCACAGTACAATCTGATTTCTAGCCACATTTAACAGAGCATGCTCTCTCTAAAGACACAGATGACCTGCAGTCCTTATCTTGACTGACTCTCTCAGGGGTATTTGACACTGTTAACTACATTTTTTTCTTCCACTCTCTAGACTGTTGTTACAGCCCTCCCTCTTGGTTTCCTTCATATCTTGTGGACCTTTTTGTAAAGTCCCATTTCACAGGCTCTTCTTTCTCAGTTCTTCCATCCAGAAAGTCACGAATCACAAACTCAAACCCCAATAGGGGGCTATAGGTGATATAAATGAGTGAAGTTGGCTAATTGAAGACAATAAACACTGCAGAGGTTTACAACATGCCCATAAATGTTCTTGGCATTTTTACTCCTACTCAAATAACAGTGCTCCTTGGATATCCATCCTCAGCCTATTGCTCGTCTATTCTCCCTTCTCTCCCTAATCAAGCAAAACTACTCTTATGTCCTTGCTAATGACATAGATATCAATGCCTTCGACCCTCTTCTTCAGTTAAGCTACAGAATTACATGTTATGCATACATGTCTACAGGATATCGACTAACGGGGACATTCACAAAACCAAATCATCAGAGCGATGGGATAAAATGAAGAGTCTAAAACCAGACACCATAAACATGTAATCATAAAGTACAACAAAGAAATACTCATAAGTCAATGAGGAGACCCTCCAAGGAAAGTTTATTAACAAACCAAAGTACACATAATTAATTATGTGTCTGATAAAGAAGGCATTTCAAATAGGGGGAAGAAGGAAAGATGATGGCTTATTGAGTAGATGATACTAGATCAATTCTTTAACTACTCGGGGAAATAATCTGTGATCTGAGTACCATACAATTTTTTTTTTGGAGTCGTAGTCTCACTCTGTCACCCAGGCTGGAGTGCAGTGGCAAGCTCATGGCCACCGCAGCCTCAACCTGCTGGACTCAGGCGATCCTTCTGCCTCAGCCTTCCTAGTAGCTGGAATTGCAGGTGTGTGTCACCACACCCAGCTACTTTTTTGGTTTATTGTAGAGATGAGGTCTTGCCAAGTTGTCCAGGTTGGTCTCGAACCTGTGGGCTCAGGCATCCTTTCACCTCGGCCTCCCAAAGTGCTGAGATTACTACCATACAATAGTAAAGTAAATTTTAAATGAAGATTTAAAGTACTATTTTAAAATATTTTAACTATTTCAAATTATTTTTAAATGTTATCAAACATTGAATAAATCACTTATTGGTACTTTTGTAATTTTGCCTTAGAGAAGTATTTAAACCATGAAAGAAAAAAGTCATCTATTCATTTTTAAATTTACAAACAGTAAAATTCATTCTTCTTGGTATACAGTTCTGTGAGCTTTGGCAATTGTACAAAGTCATGTAACCTACATGACAATTAAAAGGCAGAACACTTTCAACACTCCCTAAATTCCCTTGAGCTTCCCTTGTTAACTTCATCCTACCTGCATCCCTGGCATCCCTGGTAATTAACCTGCTCTAGTTTTACTTTTTCCAGAATCAATGGAAGCATACAGAATGTAACCTTTCACATCTGGCTTCTCTCATAATGTATTGGGATCTATTCATGCTGTTGCACGTATCAATAGTTTCTTCCTTATTATTGCTAAGTAGTATTCCTTGTATGGGTATACCACATTTTATCCATCCATTCATTGAAGGACATTTAGGTGGTTTAGTTTTGGGAGTTTTAAATAAAGCTGGTACATACAGCCATGTGGAAGTTTTGTGAGAACCTAAGTTTTCATTTATCATGAGGAAATGCCCTAGTGGGATTGTGTGTCATATAGTAAGTGTATGATGAACATTCTAAGACATGACAAAAATGTTTTCCAAAATGACTTATGCCATCCTGAATTCAGTCAGAAATGTATGAGCATTCTCATTGCTCTATGCCTTCACCAGTACTTGGTATTATCAGTTTTAATTTTATTTTAGTCAGTCTTATTATCATTCTGGTTCTAATTTGCATATCCTTAATGAATTTTAGCATTGAACATCTTTTCTTGTGCTTATTCTCCATCTGTATGTCCTCTTTTGTGAAGTATTTGTTCAAATATTTTGCCTAAATTATGCTAAGTTGTTTTTTATTGTTGAGTTTTGAGAATTCTTTATAAGTTTTCTAAACAAAAATCTTCTGGAAGATAAGTGATTAGCAAACATTTATCTCTGTCTATGGCATTTTTCTTTTCATTTTGTTGATCATACTTTTTACAAAATAAGAGTTTCTAACTTTGAAGAAGTCATATTTATCAATTTTTTTTGTGTGTGTGGATTACAGTCTTGATGGTATGTCCAAAACTCTTTGCTTAACCCAACGTTACAAGGTTTTCAATATACTTTCTTCTAAATGTTAGGTCAGGCCCGACTGGAGGCATGTGGTCTGGGATCCGATGCTGCACATAAGATGTGATAAATTGCACAGCAGTTAGATTAGAAAATAAAGTTTATTTAGAAAGTAAATAGGGAGAGACAGAGAGACAGAGATAGAAAGGAGTTTCACCTACCCAAGGTAGGGGAGAGGGCCAAAGCTTAGGAAAACATGACTTGTCCATAGCTGAAAGAACACATGGCCAGATTATAGCTTAGCAAGGCAATGGCTAGAAAGTAAATTACTGTGAGAGGAGATTTACCTCTCCAAGGGAGGAAAGGGGACCAAAACTTAGGAAACATGGCAGCAACCATAGCTCAAAGAGCACATGGCCACATCAGAATTTAGTAAAACAATGGCAACTGTTATTTGAAGTTGCATGCCTTTTAAACTTCCCCTTGATAGGGGCAGGTCATTAAGGTGATTATGTGGTGGTCTGCTCCATGTCATCATGGAGGGCAGGTAAGCACAGGTACTGACATCAGGTAACAAATGGTGGGCAGATGGGTGGGGTAGTCACATGATTGCTGCCATGTTGATGGGATCTGTGTCATGAAAGTCATGAAAGTCTGATTAAGTTAACTTGTTTACAAAACAAGATAGGGAAGGATTTGTAAAACAACTATCAATAGCTACCTCTGAGAAACAGGTTCTGATTAGAGGTTGGCTTGGTTAGTGATTAGAGGGTGAGATAAAGTGAACTGCTAGAAAAACATGACAGATATAGGCAATGTTAAAATGGCTGCCTAGTGGGTATATCAACTCCATCTTATATCCTTTCACTAGATATATTATAATTTTATGTTTTATATTAAGGTGTGTCATCTATTTTGAGTTAATTTTTGTATAAGGTTTATATAAATTTGGTTTAAGGTTTTTTTGTATAAGGTTTGTTGATTGAGGCTCAATATTTTACATACAGACATCCAATTGTTCCATCACTTTGTTAAAAAAGACTATCCTTTCTCCACTATATTTCCTTTGCATGTTTGTTAAAAAAAAATCAATCAATCTTATTTTTGTGGATATGCTTCTGGTCTTTGGATTCTGGTCTCCTTGATGTATATGTTTATACTTCTTTCATTATCACACTGTCTTCATTACTGTAGCTTTACAGTAAATCTTAAAATCAGATAGTGTAAGTCTTTTTTGTACAAAATGGGTTTGGTATTCTAATTCCTTTCTTTTGCCCTGTAAATTCTAGAGTCAGCTTGTTGATATATACAAAAAAATCCTGCTGGGATTTTGATTGGAAAATTCATTTATGTAAATTAGAAAATGTTCTGAATTCAATTTTAAAAAAATAATATGCTTGAAAAAATATTCACTACATATATAAAACAAATGGCCAATGTTATTAAAATATAGTTATTAGATATCATTACTATAAAATATAAATCTCATTAGAATAATTAGCAAAGACCTGTGGGAGCGTTTCACAAAAAATGTCCTAGTGACTGCTAAACTTAAAAAGTAAAAAGTTCAATGTAACTAATAATCAATGATTTTGCAACATAATGGTCATATAAATATATCAAACATTGGGAAGCAATATAGCATATTGACAGAATTCACTTACAAGGTCAGACTGAACTTTGAGTATGCCTAATTCTCCAATAAACTGAGGATTTGAGCAAACTGCTTAACCTTTGTCATGTTCACACACTTTATCAGTAATTTAGACGTGGAGTCTGGCACAGTGTAAACCCTTAAATTAGGTTATCCTAAATCTATTCAATGCTGATGAAAATGGAAAGAAATGGACCATATCATACTAGTGGAATGGCCTGGTGAACTTTTCTAGAAGGCAATTTGTTATTATGCATCAAATAATCTTGAAAGTATGCATACTCTTTGATTTAGGAATTCCAAATATTTTTTAAAATCTTAGGGAAATAAGTATAAACACAAAGCAATTGTATACAAAGATGTTCACTGAAATAATACTTAAAATAATAAAAATGGGAAACATTTGCAAATATATTTACTTCCAAAAATGAGGAAGGAAGTAAATAAATTATTAAATATTCTTACAAGTCAGGTGTGGTGGCTCATGCCTGCAATCCCAGCACTTTGGAAGGACAAGATAGGAGAATTGCTTGAGACCAGGAGTTCAAGACCAGCCTAGGCAAAATAGTGAGACTTTGTCTCTTCAAAAAAATTTAAAAAATTAGCCAGCATGGTGATATGTGCCTATGATCCCAGCTATTCAGGTGGCTGAGGTGGAAGGATCACCAGAGTCTAGGAGGTCAAGGCTGAGGTGAGCTATGATCATGCCATTGCACTCCAGCCTGGGTGACAGTGAGACCCTGATTCATATACATATAGATGAGAGGACCCCTCCAAAAAACCTGGAATTTATTTATACAAAATTGTGTATTACATGTTTAAACTTCAATCATCTTCAAAGTACTCTCCATTTTATGCCATGCATCTACCAAGACACTTTTTCAAACACTCTAAACAGTGTTTGAACTCATCAATTTTGATGCCTTTTAGTTCTTCTGCCATTTTTGGTTTCACTTCTTTCTCATTGGCAAAATATTTCCGTTTGAGAACTTTTTCATCTGGGGAAACAAAAAAAAAGTCACTTGGGGCAAGATTGGGTGAATAGGGAGGGTGGAGCATGGGGAGTCATGCCGTTTTTGGTCAAAACTTCTGAACACTCAGCACAGTATGGACAGGTGCACTTGTAAATCACCCATCGTGTAGGGGCAAACGTGTTGAAAGAATTGCCAAAAAAAGAATTTCACTGAAGCCAAACACAGTCTCTCACAACAACGCTAGTGGCACACTGATGCCAACAGGCTCCTAGAACATCTACCTTGTGGAGGAAGGCTTCACTACAAGGGGTCTGCCCTCCAAAAAGATAATTTTGGTTTTTTGGGAGGTCCTTAGTATACATATATGCATATTCATGCAAAGTAATATTCCGGAGTAGTTAAATAATGGTGTTTCTGCAGCATATTTTATTATTGTGGGCCAATCTGAAATATATATAAGTGAAAAAAATCATAAAGTAGCTTTTATAGTATGATGCCTTTTATGCTCTTATGTATATGTATAGAAATAAGGATAATTATATGTTTGCACAAATATATGTCATACACATAAAATAAACATGGTAGGTCTGCATGATTAGATATAGATTGATTGCATTGTCTTCCTGAAAACACTTATTATTATTATTTTGAGACAGAGCCTCACTCTGTCATCCAGGCTGGAATACAGTGGTGTGATTCCCCACTCACTGTAGGGGATCTCCTGGGCTCAAGCAATCCCCCCACCTCAGTCTCCTGAGTAACTGAGTTTACAGGTGTGTACCACCACACCTGGATAATTTGTGTATTTTGATAGAGATGTTGTCCACGTTGTTCCCGAACTCCTGAGATCAAGCTCTTCTCCTGCCTTGGCCTTCTAGGGTGCTTGGATTAAAAGTGTGAGCACCATGCCTAGCTCTAATTATTATTTTTTTTGAAAGAGGTAATTTAAAATATAGAGTATGAAGAAATGGAAAATCATACACCACATAAAGGGATAAATTTTGAACCATACACATTATATTTATTTAATTGAAGACAGTGGAAATAGACTAGACTTATTATTTAAGGACAATCACATATTAATAAGAACATCAACAAGACCCCATTAAAATAATAGGTTAAAAGAAATTAAAGGGCAATTTGAAGACGAGGGAGGGAGGGAAGGAAGGAAGGGAGGGAGAAAGGGAGATGAAAGGAAAAGAAAGGAAAGGAGAAAGGAATGGAAAACGCTTATCCTCAACAGTGGTCAAAGAAATGGAAATAAGCTGATGTAGTTTTATATCTATCAAATTAGTAAAGATATTTCGTTAAACATTTGTTTCATTGTCATATAGTGTTAGAAATATAAGTTAAGGCTGGGCATGGTGACTCAAACCTATAATGCCAGCACTTTGGGAGGCTGAGGCAAGAGGATTACCTAAGACCATGGGTTCGAGAACAGCCTGGGCAACATGGTGAGACCTCTTCTGTACAATAAATCAAAAAAATTAGCTGAGTGAGGTAGTGCGAGCCTGTAGTTCCGGCTACTTGGAAGGCTGAGGTGGAAGGATCAAAGAACCCAGCAGGTCGAGGCTGCAGTGGCTGGGAGTGGCCACTGCACTCCAGCCTGGGTGATGGAGTGAGACTCCACCTCAAAAAGAAAAAAAAAAAAGGTAAATTCTTTACTTATTTTTTAAACAGGCTAGTTGGTTTTTTGATAATTAATTTTTTGAGTTCTTTGTATATTTGGGATATTAGCCCCTTATCAGATATTCGGTTTGCAAATATTTTCTCCTAATCTGTAGATTGTTTCTTCAAATATTAATTAATTGCCTTATTTCTTGTGCAGAAACTTGCTTTTGTTTCCTGAGTTTTTGGGGTCAAATCCAGAAATCATTGCCCACCAATGTCATGTGGTTTTTCTCCACGTTTTCTTCTAATGTTTTCACAGTTTCAGGTCTGATATGAGTATTTAAGCCTTTAATCTATTTTGAGTTGATTTTTGTATATGTGTGAGATAAAGGCAGTTTCATTTTCTGCATATGGATATCCAACTTTCCCAAGATCCTTTATTGAAGAGACCATTCCCCGATGTGTGTTCTTGCCAGCTTTGTCAAAAATCAGTTGACTGTAAATGCATGGGTTCATTACTGGTTTCCCTATTTTGTTTAATTGGTTGCTTTTTCTATTTTTATGCCAGCATCATGCTGGCTGTTTTAATTATTATAGCTTTGTAATAGTATGAAGAGGTATGATGCTTCCAGTTTTGTTCTTTTTGCTTAAGATTGCCTTGGGGTTTTTGTTGTTATTTTTTTGGTGGTTCCATATGAATTTTAAGGGGTTTTTTTTCTAATTCTGTGAAAAATGACATTGGATTTTTTGTGGAGACTGCATTAAATCTGTGGACTCTTTTGAGTTGATATTAATTTTTCCAATCTATGAACATGGCATACCTTTCCATTTATTTGTGTCTCAGTTTTGTTCATCAATGTTTTATGGTTTTCGGTGTACAGATCTTTTACCACATTGGTTAAATTTTTTCCCAGGCTTTTTTTTTTTTTTAAATATTGTAATTGAGGTTGTTATCTTGATTTTTTTTTTTTTTTGAGTTGGAGTATCACTCTGTCGCCCAGACTGGAGTGCAGTGGCTGCTCCCGGCCACCGCAGCCTCGACCTGCTGGACTCCGGCAATCCTTCCGCCTCAGCCTTCCAAGTAGCTGGAACTATAGGTGCGCACTACCACGCCCGGCTAATTTTTGATTTATTGTAGAGATGAGGTCTCGCCAAGTTGCCCAGGCGGGTCTCGAACCCGCAGGCTCAGGCCATTCACTCACCTCAGCTTCCCAAGGTGCGGGATTACAGGCTGAGCCAACGATTTTTTTTCCCCCCCAGATAGCCTATAGGAATGCTACTGATTTTTGTATGTTGATTTTTCTATTCTGTAACATTACTTTATTTTTTTACCAATTTTAATAGTTTTTTGGGTGGCATTTTAAGAATTTGCTACAAGAAAGAGTATGTCATCAGCAGACAGCAACACTTTCACTACGTTCTTTCCTTTTTGATTGTGTTTTATTTCCTTCTCTTGCTTAATTGCTCTGGCACATAACTTCAGCATTATATTGAATAAAGTGGTGTGAGCGGGCATCCTTTTTTTGTTCCTGATCTTTCTACCATTGAGTATAATGTTAGTTGAGGAATTGTCATATATGGTCTTTATTGCATTGTGTTTGTTGTACATGTGTTGTGTATTGTGTATATTCATTCTATATCTAATTTATTGAGAGTTTTACATCTGGAATAGACACTTCTCATAAGAAAACATACAAATGGCCAACAGGCATGTGAAAAAATTGCTAAACATCACTAATCATTAGGGAAATGCAAATTAAAACTACAATGAAATATCTCCTCACACATGCTAGAATGGCTAATATAAAAAAGATGAAAGATAGGCCAGGCTCGGTTGCTCAGCCTGTAATCCCAGCACTTTGGGAGGCCGAGGTGAGTGGATTGCCTGAGCCCGCGGGTTTGAGACCCGCCTGGGCAACTTGGTGAGACCTCATCTCTACAATAAATCAAAAATTAGCCAGGTGTGGTAGTGCGCACCTGTAATTCCAGCTACTTGGAAGGCTGAGGTGGAAGGATCGCCAGAGCCCAGCAGGTTGAGGCTGTGGTGGCCGGGAGTGTGCCACTGCACTCCAGTCTGGGCGACAGAGTGAGACTCCTACTCAAAAAAAAAAAAAAGAAAGATAATAAATGTCAGTGAGGGTATGGAGAAAAGAAAACCCTTTAACATTGCTAGGTGAGAAAGTAAGTTAGTACAGGCATTATGGAAAACTATATGGAGGTTTCTCAAAAACTTTTAAAAAATATCTACCATGTGATTTAGAAATCCCACTACTGGGTATATATCCACAAGATATGAAATCAGTATGTCAATGAGATATCTGCACTCCCATGTTCATTGAAGCATTACTCACAATAGCCAAGATAAGGAATCAACCTAAGTGTGCATCAACTGATGAATGTATAAGAAATGTGATATATACACACAATAGAATACTATTCAGCCTTTAAAAAGAAGTAACGTCTCTCATATGCAACAACATGATGAACCTGGGGTACATGCTAATTGAAATAAGCCAGGATCAAGAAGACCAAAAAAACTCCCATATGTTCTAACTTATGTGTGGACTCTTAAAAAAGTCAAGCTCTTAGAAGCAGAGAGTAAAATGGTGGTTACCAGAAGCTGAGGGTTGGGAGGAAATGAAGAGATGTTTATCAAAGGGTAAAAAGTTACAATTAGGAGAAATAAGTGTATTTGAAGTGATGGATAAGTTAGTCATTCACATTTTATGCACATATAATAACATCTCTGTGTGCCCATAATGATAAGATTATAATTTGTCAAATGAATAAAAAGAAACGGAAATACGTTGTTAGAAGTAAAATATGTAAAAAAATGTTTATATGCTTATGTTTTCTTATTTTAAGTAAGCAATCAGATTTTCAGACAAAAGGAAATGTATCAGTATTGTATATAATTGTGTGAAACATTGAAAATAACATACAAGCCCTGTAATAGAATTGTTTAAAAAAAATTGTAGGACATTCAGAAAACATGAAAATACACAGCTACAAAGTTTCATTTAAAGAAATTTTAATGGCATGAAAAATACTCAGAGTAAATTAGATGGAAAAGCAGACATGGAAATGGAGACATTGTAAATCTACACAAAAGAGGCACTAAAATAAGCAAAAGACTAGACGATATTAAACCAAAAATTCATAAATAGTTTGTAAATAATGTTTGAAATACAAAGATTTCCTCTTAGAGGTAGAATGGTTCTTTTAAAAAATTTTTTGAGAAACCTCTATATAGTTTTTCATACTGTTTTCTGTATTTATTCTAAATTTTCATCAAGTGCTGATTTTTAAAAAGATTTGCTTATCTGCCCTCCAGTCTTTTCTGCTGCTGTGTTCACCAACTCAGTTACAAGTAGCCAGTTATCTAAATCAGAAAGCTGCAATGTAGCTGAGATTATTCCCTCTCACTCACTAGTAACCTCCAGAAAACCATGACCAAATTCTAATTTTTTTTCCTTCATGCAGCTTCATCCCCTCTGGAGAGCTGCATCTTCACTGCCCCTGCTTTAATCCTGTTATTCTTCGTCTCTTATCTAGAAAAAGAGCGCCTATAGATGAGTTTGCCTGCTTTCATTTGCATCCCTTCAAATTCGTTTCCAACATGGCTGCCTAGTACCTAATCCAAAACGAATATCTAATCATAACCTTCTTTCACCCTCTTAAAATTCTTCAACTATTTTCCATACACCTCGGATAAAAATCCAAGCTATTGGTTTCACATATGTGCCTTCCTCATTCTTCTTCAGCATCATCAGTCATTAGGCCCAACATTTTATCAGTCCTGAATTCCTTTATACTCACCCTTTTACCTTCTTACTTTTCTGCCTTTACATAGGATGCTTGTTCTGGCTGGAATGTTCTTTTCACTCCCTCTTCCTTTACTTTGTTTCACTAGCTCCTTTTTAAACTTAAAAGCTTAGTTCTAGTGTTGCTCCTTCTCCAGAAAGTTCTTTCTGAGCTCTTTCCATGTTCTAGCACCTTATGCTTACTGTCAGTCAGATAAATGACCACTTTATTGAAATGATCTATTTGCATGTTATCCTCCATTTCTTATTTGTGAGCTTCAAAGCAGAATGCATGTAATCTATGGGGTGAGTCAGGAGACCTTTTGGGAAGAAAATTTAAAAATATTAGTATTTGTACTTATGTGTTTTTGTTATTTCTAATTTTTATGTTTTTATTTTCCCACAATTTAGATACTATACTTGTACAATAATATATTATATATAAATACGTATACATACACAAAAAGAATTTTTTAAAGTGGTGGGGATGTATGATATAAAATGCTAGAACATTGCTCTGAATTTTCTCAAGGTTGAGGAATATGCCTTATGTACTCAGAACATATAGATAGCACGGTGTTGGGCACATAAGGAACTCTGTTGAATCTAACCAAAATTAAAATTTTAGCAAAATTCTGCCATGTCTATAAAGTTAGTTGTGAAGCGATTAAAGATTTGGATTAAGAGGAAAAATTATTTCTCCTCTTGCCTACTAAACTTTATGTGTATAAAAGTTAGCAGAAATTTTGAGAAAGAAATGGAAAGCAATAGAGAAGAAAATCCATGCTAAGTTAATTTTCATGATTGAAAATGCCTTTAAATCGTGAGGAATGCAAAGTTTTTACAGACCTTGCTTATAGTTTGATAAAGGCAGCTGAAATGCAACATTGTCATAGACTAGATCATCTGTGAAGATTTATAAAAGGGGGTATACATTTTCAAAGCAAGGGAAAATTTGAAGGTAGGATATGCTTGATGTCCCCAATTCTCCAAGCTCAGATCTCAAAAGTCCTTAAAAAATTCCCTTTACAAGGAGCTACCCCAATGTATATAGTATTTATATATGCATTGTGATGTCTATCAATCAGTTTCAGTTACTAATCTGAAAAAGAATCAAAAGTGTAAACCAGAGAGAATTCTTTCAAATAAATGTGATTATCATATGGTAAGTTACTCTCCCAGTTTTAATAAAGTTATAGTTCTAGTTATCTACAGTTCTGGGTAAAGAATGCAGGAAAAATATACAGAAAAATTATCTTTATGGCTTGTATAAGGATAAATAAATACACAAATGAATATGTATATATTTATAAGTTATATGTACTTTAGTGTTGTTTTCAGGATAGAGTTGAAAATATATATCTGAACATAACAGGAGATGGTGGGAAAGGAGTTTTTTCTTTCCTACTTAGGTTTTTAAGAAGTCTTTATGAAGATGATAAATTCAAGAACCTAGTGTGGATTTTTTTCTTATAAAATGCAATAGACCTATCTTTTCCTGCTACTCCTTTATTTTAAGCATGAGCTGATTCCAATTTAGTTGTTTCTTTAGATTTTTAACATAAAGCCAAAAATAAGTATCTAAAAATTTGTGTTACTCTTGGACAAGTCTGTCTTACTCCAAGGCATACACTTTTTGAAACAATATTATATTTATCTCACTCATGCTTACCTTCAAAAATCAGAAGAAGTGAATATATAGGATGAGAAATTTCTTACTAAGAAAAAATAAAAGAATTAAGAAAAAAAATCTAACAGATGGAACCCTATTTTAGAACACCTAAAATAATTCCTAAACTTTAAAGTTCTTTTCTTTCCCTCAAATGATTTTTCAAAATAGAGGAATATGATATATTTTAAATGAGAACATTTAAAAAATGTTCTTTAACACAGTTTGATTTTCAGTTGCCAACATCATATAACTATTTCTTTTACATCCAGTAGAGGTGATGGCTTCAATTTTTCTGTTAAATATAAATCAGAAGGGTTGAAAAAATGGCTGCAGTTTTGTGCTTCCTTTTATGTTAAATGTTTTATTTTTTAAGTCTCTAAAGAAGGAAATGTGGTAAAAATAGCAGTCGTAATACAAAGTACAATTAGAATAATATGACTCATTTCCAAGCCCACTTTCTTAATCATCATCATTCCCATTTTATACTGATTAAAGAGTTATTTGGCTTTGAAATCCATTCTTCCATTCAAGCTATAGCAATGGGAATCCCTTTCAGTCATCTCTTCTTGACAATCTCATAAGGTCAAAGGGCATAGTAAAGTGCTAAGAGAAGCCAAGCTGCTTCATGCTCACTTTGTGTGCTCTGTGTTGAAACTTTCAGAGGTTTATTGATGCAGTGGGACTAGAAAAATGAGAGCAGAACCAATTTTCTCCATGGCCTTCACCCTTTCTCACAGACCACAAGATAACCACTGTTATCAAAAGGACACAAGAATTTTTCTCTTCTGTTTTTTGTCAAGTTAAAATAATGGTATTTCTTTTTTCTACTCAAGGATGTTTTGCTAGGTTAAATATAAACCTTAGCAGGATATTGCTTATATTTAGGACAAGTAGTATATTTCCATGTTTTTCCTCTACTACTAATATGTGAATAATAAGAGTATCTAAATAATCATATAAATTTGAAGGCTTCCTTACAAGTGAATGTGTTAGAAAAATGTATTTATGAATGGGCAGATTAAAAGACAATATAGTTTACTGTTTTTAGCATATCTATTCAGAAGATTTGTATTGATAAAAAATACAATATATGAAGAATCCTGACTCAGAGAGAATGAATTCTTCTAATAACTGTAAATTTTGAAAAAAAAAAAAGAAAGAAAATTAGGTAAAAATAAGATGTATATAAATGTAACATTGTTACCTTTAAGTGTCTCTTCAAAGGTTGTATTGCTTTCTCTATTAAAGGAGTTCTGTGCTTTATAAAGTAAAAACTAGGTATGTTCCATTAAGACAAGGGCTGAATACTGGTTGCCTGAGAATTGAAGATATGTTTTGTTTGGCCCTTTAGTTTGTTTGTTTGAAAGTCAAATTTGCCAAATTTCTACCACTTTCATTTTCTTACTCTGTGCTAATTTACATATTTTGATATCTATCCAGCCCTGAAGTCATCTGTGTTTGTGACCTCTGCTTTAAAAATTTATTATTGTATGAGTTTAAAAACATTGAAAAGTGTGTAGAATAGGTTCTGTTACATACTACTGGTGAACATATAAATTCTTTACATATTTAGCAATATTTATTGTAACATTAATTTATTTGAATCTTCCATCTTTCTGCAGTTGTCCTACAGAAGTACTTGTATAGATGTATAAAGGATGCTCACATTGGTTATAAGATTAAAAAATGGAAAAAAGTCCAAATATTTGTCAAAAGGTGTTGAATTAACAAATTATAGTCGCCGGCTGGGCTCGGTGGCTCAGCCTGTAATCCCGTGCTTTGGGAGGCCGAGGTGAGTGAATTGCCTGAGCCCGCGGGTTTGAGACCCGCCTGGAGCAACTTGGCAAGCCCTCATCTCTACATAAAATCAAAAATTAGCCGGGGGTGGTAGTGTGTGCCTGTGGTTCCAGCTACTTGGAAGGCTGAGGCGGAAGGATCGCCGGAGCCCAGCAGATAGAGGCTGTGGTGGCTGGGAGCGGCCACTGCACTCCAGTCTGGGCGACTGAGTGAGAAGACTCCAACTCAAAAATAAATAAATAAATAAATAAATAAATAATAGTAAATTCTTATAAGGAATACTATAATAAAAAGTGAGGTAGTTCTAATATACATTGACATGGAGAGACATCAAGTAAATCTTAAGTGAAAAAAGAAAATGATAAAATATTTTCATGTTTCTTTGACTAACAGTCTCATATTAAAATAACAGTACATTTATACATTGATAATGTATACCAAACAGGTAATAGTTTTCTTTTTTCGTATTGGGTGACATTATGGTGGGTTTCTTGTATTATAAACCTATATTCCTGTAATGCTTAAGTTATTAGAGCAAGTATATATAACTCATTATAAAAAGCTTAGATATAGATATCTACAACATTGAAATTTTCTGTAAAAAATTATCAGATAAGAAACCACTTTTCTATATTATACCTGAGATTTGGTTTGGCTACTGATACAATAAGAGCAATGGTATAAAATACAGTCCAAGTTGTAAATACTTGTGGGATTATGTTTACCAGCTTTTGAAAACTTTTTTGTTTTAATAAATAAATCTTATTTAAAAGCGATGCATTTTTAGGGATATAGGTAATTGTTAAAACCTGACTCATTCTTAGAAAGAAGAAAGACACTTAAATATTTAGATATATGTTTTTCATAGACATAGGAGAAATATATTCAGAGCTTCATGAAAAGTTATATGCTGGGAACTAGGTGTATTCTAAATGCTTTAGCTATCTTTTACTGACATACATTTAAATATTCTGTAACAATCTGTTTTATAAGGAAAGAAAGAACATATTCCTCCTGCTGCTGAGAAGAAAATCTTTTCAGCTTAGCCTTAATCACAAACTAGACAGTAAGTTACAAAATAAGCTTGGCAAAATTTAGATGCCCTGTCTTTGTAGACCATTTGGTTTACAAATAGACAGATGATATACAAGATGGCCTTCCTGTCATCAGGGATAGGATCAAGAATGAGACAAGCTTACACGCAGGGGAAGGAATTTGTGTGCTAGCCGTGGAAAATTTTATGTTTGACCTAATCACAACGACAGGTTTACTGCCATGATGAGAGAGAATAAAAACCTTGGTAGCCTAGAGAGGAGCTTGAAAATGAAGAGGGAATCACAGTCTGGAAAATGAGATCATGGCTTGGACCATGTTCATCATTATCAATAGCAAACATATATTTAGAAACTACTTGATGAAAGGTGTTGAATTAAGTGTGGTGAGGCTGATGTTATAAAATTCACATGAGAAGCTGACAGAATGATATATATTTACACAATGGATTTAATGGCATATTTAGTCACTCTAGACATCACCAGAATTGGTAGAGTTTGAAAATTTCTGTTACCCATGCACCTATGACTTCTCAGAGAACTGCACATAAAAGTTTGCATGTAAAATCATAGGTTCATTCATACCTGCTTCTACTTTAAAATAGCTTTCTTAAATTAACCCTAAAGATATAAAGGACAGTCTTGTTTTGAACTCCAGGCTATATGCACATTTGTGTGTCAATAATATACTTCCAAAGTCATTTAAATTAAATCTTAGCCAAATAAATCAACACATGCTTTCTAAGCCTTATTCAGTTTAAATTTCATAGTATGTTATGTATTCTAATTGCTCATTAAATGACAGTAGGTTTGTTGCTGTTGCTGCTGGAATATTAGTTCAGGACAGGCAGCCTCAGAATTAGAAAACACAGACTTATTTGACTTCAAATTACTCTTGTTTATTATTCATCATGCTTAAACAAGTTTCTTCCAAGTGCATCTGGGTATTTTACTTTTTCTCTATGAGTCAAGTTGACTAAGCTTTCTACAATGTTTCCAGGAATTTCAGCTGTATATGGTTCTCATATGATTCTACCTGACAAGGAACATGCCAGTACCCTTTGACAGAATGTGAACCACATCTTATCATTTAAAGTATCAGTTCTGTCAGATGACAAGTAAATAATGATGGTCTTTAAGATTTTTATATTTTTCTGGGTGTTTACTGACCTCACCTTTATAAAATTATTCAGGATTTCTAAAGTGTGTAATGTTAAACATGTGTCAAATCCTTCAGCTCAATGCAGTGAACAGAAATGTGTGTAAGAGCTTTTGGATTCTGACTGCCATGGAGACGTGCTTCTGGCAGAATCTGCTCATTCTTCCAAAAGTAATATTTAATCACAACCCACTATATGCAGTTCTTTCATGTATGCCAGTTATTGAATACATTAAATGTTACCTTGCAGGAGAACATTTTATATTGTGGTTTCAATTAAATAGATGAATAAATAGTATGCTTTAACATTAATTAATATGTATTAATTAAGGTCTGCTATAAGACCATATGTTGCACTGGTTATAGCCATTGTTTCCATTTTGCATCATACGTATGGTATTCCCCAAAGGGAAATTGGAAACAGGATATATAAAACAACCACTCAGACAGGAAATTTTGCCTTCCCTTTCCTTTCTTTATCTCAATGGCAATGGACTCTCCAAAAGAACTATCCACAGCAGTTCAGATCTCTTTTTTTTTTTCTTTCATCATTCTATTGTCTCTGCTGCACAGGACAGAAGATAAATCAACTTCTTCAAATACCAGGAGAGAGGGATGTCGGATAACAGACCCAAGTGTACTGACACATTCGACTCCACACTGCTTTTTCCTGTTTATGGAACAGGGACAAAGCAAGAGTGAAACAAGCTGCATACTAAGTGCTAGTGGATTTACAAATCCTGACCTGGTGAATACTGAGCTTTAGGCATTTGTTGGTAAGGATATTTGGAGAGTGAATTGTGGGGGCTCCAAGGGCCCTTAACAGTAGGACCTCACCTTGAATTTTCCAAATAAAAAACCCTCTGCATCCTAGATACATAATGAAGGATATTTAACTACTCTATCACATGAATGTCATATTATAAGTAGTTGAAAGAAAGGGTTTTATTATCATCAATTAATATGTCAGTTTTATAAAGGTAAATGTGAGAAAAAAATTATTACTACCTTTAAGTTGATTTGCTATGAATTATTAGAAATTACTCAGAATGTAACACCTTCTGTCAGGGACCTCACAATTTTTTAAAAACTTCATTTATGGTACATCAAAGAAATATCATTATATCATTCATTCAGAAATTTCTTTTGTGTGTTCTGTTAAGTTTTCTTTACTTCTTTTCTCTTGTTTTGCATTTTATTCACACTCTCTGTTTTCTTCTCTTCTTATTGAGCTTAGAGTTTCTTTACGTTACCTTAATTACATTTCTGAACTAGAACTACTGCTTGCCTTCCATTTTTCTTTTTGATTTGTTTATTCAGAAACATGTATTATCTATCATGATCACTGAGAATCCTAAGTGAAGAAGAGATAGCTCCTGCTTGATGAAACTACTGAGCTCTTTTCTCTTCGGCTCCTGAGAACCAAGTGAGGAAAGTAAAACTATAATGTTTGTAGGTAAAGGAAGAGAACAGAACTGGACTTTATCCTTAGCATATTAGCAAGAACCCATTGCTCCGACAGTATCTTCAACAGTCCAGTGGAGGCTACAGTTGCTTAAAATGGCACGATCTTTCATCCTATAATATGTAGGAATATCTCTATATATACAAATACCCCTGAGAGAAATCCTGTTGAATTAACTCCCCTTATTTGGGATTCTCATGGTGCTTTGTTTAATTTCTTTTGTTATTATTATCATTATATACCATTCTTTCTCTAACTATGTTATTTCCCCCAAACTAGTAGGAGGAAGGTGGAACTGGCCATTCTGAGGCTCTGGGATTCCAAGTTCCAGTGATACTTTTGTCCCTCTCCTAGCATTCTCCTGCTTTGAAGATTTTATCTATTGTCTCTACTTTCCCATATTCTTCATGAAGTAGTTACCTATATGTCCTATACCACTTATTCAGGATGCCCACTTCCATCCTATTTCTTTCTCCATAACTCATGGAGAAGAGGGAGCATATCTAGTTTTTCTTATTTCCATAAGAACTGAAAGAGCCATTGTGTGGAATTGCTTTTGAAATGGATCACTGACATTTTCAATGGCATCTTCTTAGTATCTTGCCTTGACATTTCTCCCAGTTTTTTTTCATAGTTTTTTTTCCAGGGATGGAAATAGATATTCGATTTTCTTGGTTTCAGCTGAAGTGTCTCCTCCCTCCTTTAATTAAAGAATAATGAAATGATTTGTCTTTGCAGTGAGTCTTGACACATTTTCTGGAATGTGGCAATATATTTGTGAATGCTATCTCAGGACTACACTCCTCATTTATGAAGAATCTTGCATCTTGCCCTTGTGCAGTACCTGTTTTAGCCAATGTTCAAGTAATAAAAACTGTGTTTAACATTTTTATCACTTCTCAGCTAAGAAACACAACAAATATAGGGTTTTTTTAAAAAAAAATTCTACATTTGGCAAAGAAACACTCAATGATGGACTGTAGGAAGTATGAGCTATTTTGGCATAGTGGGCTGAGGAGATCTGATCTTTTTTATTTAAGCAACCAAAATAGACTTAAATTTTTATTTGAGTTTTATTCTTTTTCTTTAAAATTTATGCAACTCTTTATATTCAACTCAGTGGTATATTTATGTTTATTATAATACAAGATAGTGTTTGATTACTTAAAGCATTTTCTCCAAGTATTTTTAGTAAAACTGGCAGGTCAATACGCATTGTTTTTATTCTGTGGTTTCATGTAAGTCCAGTGTGCCTTCCCTAACAGAGAAGCAAGAATAGACAAAAATTTGCTTTTTCCTTTCTCTGCTCAAGTAGGACACTGATTTCCATGGCTAACCTATTTGATTTTCTTTCTAGTCAAATGCACACCCACTTTTCTCCCTCACTTCTGAATAAGCCGACATTTTACCTGGCGTTATATAAAAGCTTTACCTATTTTTTTCAATATTTGATCATTTCCCCCTAATGTCTATGTATTTTAAACATTTTTGCATAACTTCTATATGTTTTTGGTTAAGAACTTCAAAAAAGCAAAGCCTTTGGTCTGTTATAATTTACAGTTTGCCTTGCACGGCTAATGTATAATGAGATGTTTAATAAATGCATTTTGATAATGTTTTTATATTTCTTTTCCACTGCTTTCTTATATGGCCTTCTTATTTGAATTAATGTGGATTTATATTTGCACTCCAAGTAGCTGTTTGCTAGAGATATGGTTAACAAGAGAAAGTCAGAAGTAAGAATAAGAGTAATAATCACTAGCATAAAAGTGGTGTGAATTTTAATTCTGTGCTTGGGTTCTTCATATTTTCATGTGAGACTGATTTTTTTCTAAGGATGCTTGTTTGTTAGTGGCTATGCTGGCACAAGTTGTAAGAGACTGGAAGTCCTGGAAATCAGAATAAATCTACAGGTGAAGGCTACTCCCTGAAATCTGAGAGATCCTTAGAATTGCTGGTAATATACTAATAAACCCAGAGAATAAAATGCCAGAAGTGATTGACCTGCTGTCCATCCTCAATAAAAACAACATTAAATGACAAGACTTACCAACCCAAACCCCTAACCTATTACTATTCCTGGATAACAGAGTGCATTGTTTCACTGAGGCAAGGTGTTGGCAGGCAACCAGTTCTCCCTCTCTTTTTGCTCTAAAATGCATTGAATAGGCTGTTGAACTTGTTTATATTATTTGCTTCAGTGGTTTGCCTTGGCAAATTACTCCCTGTCTTTATTGTTAAATTCAGTGTACTGGTAGTGTTTTAATTTTGGTTTGTAGCCCAGTGTTTAACATTTCCACTAGTGTAAACAATATTGAGTAAGTTGATATTCTCTCTGAGACAGCTTATAAAATTTATCTTTTCCTCTGTTTTGACGTCTTATATGCAATAGCTTGAAAGTCTTTATTTTTGCATTTAAAATTATCTTAATTCAATGGGAAACACAATTAATACCTGTGATCTTGTCCTTTGCTTTACTAAAGCAGTCTCTTCCTTATCTCCTTCCAGAGCTTAACTGTGAAGTTGGCTTCTCCTCACTATTCTCTGCACAGTACGCCCTGGAGACCCATGCAGACTTTCCTGTATTCCACAACACACCTCATTGATCTTTCCAGTTTTATTGCACCAGTTCTTTGTTTTCCCCGGGAATCCCTGCTGGCTTGTCCCTGTAAGATTCTGGCTATATTCTGAATTACTTACTTAGTCTAAATCTCTGAAGTCTGATCTCTGGCTTCTAGTGACCTGGAGGGACAACTCAGCTCCTGACCCTGTCTGGAAGGGACCATTTATTTCCTGTGACTGGTAATTTGGCAGTCCTTCTGTATTTGTCTTTAATAGAGTTTCTTGGTAATTTGTGTAATTTCTGCATCTAAAAATAACATTACAGGGACATTTTGCATATATTTGTAAAAATCAAATATTTTTACATGGCAGCATTTTCTCCGAAAAGTATGACTTTCCAAAGAAAAATATTACATTATAATATCTTGTATTGCAATTTCACTAACTGCTTGAACTTAGAGTGAGTATTTTATATAACATCAGTCAACCTCTTTTACTTGAATATCCATCTGAAGGGTCAGTTATTGTTTGTAGTTCAAATTGTATCTCAATCTCCGTTCAGAGTTTTTGACCTCTCTTTACCTGATTAGCTACTAGGTAATAACATCCTCTACCCCAAATAGTCATTTTAGACAAGGAGGAGAGGCTTCTGGGTTCTTTTTCTTATTGTATAACTCACATATTGGAGATTATAGAACTTTATAAAGGTTTTTGCCATGTTCTTTACCTGATCACTTTTCACTTAGCTTATAGAATTCTGTCTCTTAGTGGCTCCTGAGCACTTATAGAGGCTTTCCCATAGGATACTGATTGTTCTTAGGCCTCTCCCTTGCATCTTTAGCTACTTCAAAATGACTTGAAGCTGGAGGTCTTCCTACCACATAATGGGTGGTGCTTGCCCTCAAAGTTTTCTGCCCATTTATAGCATAGGTTCTTTTCACCACATATTTGAGCACTTAGGGTATCCAACCCAGGTGACACAACCATAGGATACAAAGATGAATTTCTGCCTTTAGAGAACAATAATCTAGATGCAATGTTTCCTAAATGCTTATGTTGCCAGTATCGAGTTCACATCCTTCAGTAGCTCATTCCATTCTTAGTGCATGTTGTCATAATCTGAGGAGGTGTTTCTGTCCCTCCCACTATACTCAGTGAAGGCACAAATCTCTGATCACTCCAGTTTAGGGTAAGCACTTCTACTTGCTTAGGTAGTCGGGTATAGCGTCAACAATTCCCTTCTACAGATTTTATATATTTTTGTTTTTATAATGTCATAAAAGTAAGACCAGTCGGGTGTGGTGGCTCACACCTGTAATCCCAATACTTTGGGAGGCAAAGGTGGAGGACTGCCTAAATCCAGGAGTTTGAGACAGCCTGGGCAACATTGCAAGACCTATCTCAACAATTAAAAAAAAATTTGCCAGGCGTGATGGCACATACTACTCGGAAGGCTGAGGCAGATGTATTGCCTGAGCACCATATGTCAAGGCATTAGCCTGATGGTGCCACTGTTCTAAAGTCTGGTCAGAATGAGAGTCCAACTCAAAATAATAATAATAAAATAAGATCACATAGGTAGATGGCAAAATTGGCCTTCTTGCCAGTGAGGAAGCCTGTCTTAACCAGGCCTAAAACTTGGAACTCTGTTTACCACAGCAATGTCCATCCTGGCCAAATTCACATGTAGCTATCACAACCTTTGGGATAGAATTTTCAAAGATGATTTTTCAGATTACTCACTGCCTTCCAGAACTTTTTTTTTTTTGAGTTGGAGTCTCACTCTGTCACCCAGACTGGAGGGCAGTGGCCGCTCCTGGCCACTGCAGCCTCGACCTCCTGGGCTCCGGCGATCCTTCCGCCTCAGCCTTCCGAGTAGCTGGAACTACAGGAGTGTGCTACCATGCCCGGCTAATTTTTTTTGATTTATTGTAGAGATGAGGTTTTACTGCCCAGGCAGGTCTCGAACCCGCGGGCTCAGGCAATCTACTCACCTCAGCCTCCCAAAGGCGCGGTGTTACAGGCTGAGCCACCGAGCCCGGCTCTTCCAGAACTTTTGATACTTCATCCTACTGCTTATAGCACTGGACTTTCTCCTCTGTAAAACTAGTTTGCCTGATGCAGAATATCACTAATGGGATTGTTCTGTGCACAGAAATGGCCTGGAGAAAGTAAAAGAGGAGAACCAGGCCTTTGAGAAAAAATGCCTATACACAATTTTTTTGCATATACTTTCCTATCACTTATGAATCTCTTAAAACTTACTATTATCATTTGACACATATCCTGTCAGCATTAATGAAGGTGTGTGTGTGTGTGTGTGTGTGTGTGTGTGTTTGTGTGTGTGTATGGATGTATGAATGTACATAAGCATATAATAAAAAGGCTCAAACAATTCTTAATATAACAGTAACTGCTTTTTTCTGCCATCAATATTTTGTGAGCATCTTCCATATCAGCAAAATATTCAATGATGTCATAATTATAATAGTTGCATAAAACCATACTGTATAAATATATCAAATTCTATATTCAATCCCCTAAAGTAATAAGTACAGTAAGGTTGTTTATATTTTTCACTTTTAATAGTGATCCTTGAAGTTAAGTCTTTAAATACATGTATGTATGATTGTTCTCTCTACATAAATTCCTAAAAATAAATTTTAAGACTTTGGATAGGAAATGGCAAATCAATAGAGACTTATCTTGCATATTTTAATTGCAAGTGATCATAATATCCTCTCTTAGTGATGGGATTTTTACATTGACATAGACATGATCTTACAGGAATATTCATACTTCTCAAGAGCTGATGACAAATTTTTATGGAATATCAAGTAGTAAATCTTAATGATGTTTTTCAGAATTTACTGAGAATCTGTGGTTTAGTAAGCAGCAATTGACTCCCAAACTCCTCTGAAATAGATCAAACAATGAGTTGGCTCTTATTAGTAGTTGTAATATGTTTTGTGACTGTGTCCTCTCCTGAATGGGCTGAGGGTGACCTGGCTTCCTGGGATGGCTGAAACATCAATTGGCTCACATTGAATTTGAGGCCTTGGGATTTTCTCCTACTTTACTAGACCAGATTTTCTCATCCATCTTCCTTAACTATACCTGGACTGCAGAGCAGCAGCTGCCCTTGACTCTAAAGTCTTCCTGTATTCTTTTATTTGTTATTATTTAATTGATGGAATTTTTATCTAATTGGCTTTCTTTTTAAATTAATAAAATAAGATAGTTGCAACAAAGGGCACACAAGTTAAAAGTGCATTTAGTTAGCCGGGCTTGGTGGCTCAGCCTGTAATCCTGCGCTTTGGGAGGCTGAGGTGAGTGGATTGCCTGAGGCCGTGGGTTCGAGACCCGCCCGGGCAACTTGGCGAGACCGCATCTCTACAAATAAAAAAGTCAGCCGGGCATGGTAGTGCGTGCCTGTAATTCCGATACTTGGAAGGCTGAGGTGGAAGGATCGCTGGCGCCCAGTGGGTCGAGGCTGCAGTGGCCGGAAGCGGCCACTGCACTCCAGTCTGGGTGACAGAGTGAGACTCCAGCTCAAAAAAAAAGTGCATTTAGTTAGCAAAGACAAAAATAAAAGTTGAACTGATTTACCGATAATATTGTGAACATTTAAATTATATGTTACTCAGTGTTTGAAACTGGATATGTGATTATGACTACCTTTCCAATATCATCTACTTGTAGCACTCAAAGGTCAAATATGTTATTTTCTATCTAGTAAAAAAAAAAAAGACCAGGCACAGCACTTTGGGAGGCTGAGACAGAAGGATCGCTTAAAACCAGGAGTTTGAGACTGGCCTGGGTCACATAGTAAGACCTCATCTCTATTTTTAAAAATATATACATTCATATGTATATATATTAGCCAGGCAAGGTGACACATGCCTGTAGTCCTAGCTACTTGGCAGGCTAAAGCAGAAAATCCTTTGAGCCCAGGAGTTCAAGACTGTAGTGAGCTATGATCGCACCACTGCATTCCAGTCTGGGTGACAGAGAGAAACTTTCTCTAAAAAAATAAAAAAAATAAAAATGCTGATGTAGAAGAGGGGGAGGACATCTCAGTTATTAAACCCCATTATTTTCTTCCTATTCAGGATTATGTTAATGTTCTGATGAAGCTAGAAGTTGGTTAAAATACTAGGATTCAGCTTATTTTGAAGCTGCAATAAAATGTTGCGGCTTTAAGTTATTCATTTAATAAATACTGACATCTTCTACTATGTTCAATGTACTATTGGGCTGATGCATAAGTTCATAGCATTTTTCACTTACCCGTGGAATGCAAGTGCCATGCTATGGTTGATTGGTCACAGTTTATCACATTTGCCAATTCTTGGGTTGACTGATGTGGATCATTGTGAATTAAAGCATTTAAACAGTCTTCATCAAAGCTCAGTGATCTTCCTGAACATGGACAATCACTCAGGTCAAAGTGGCCTTCTTTGAAATGACAAAACCATTTTCTTGCTGTACTTTCCCTGATGGCATTCTCTCTCCTGTACATGGCACAGATGTTTCGAGCCGCCTCCACTGCCTTTACGCCTCTGTTAAACTCAAACAGAAGAATGTGTCGGAAGTGTTCTTTTTTTTTTTTTCCACTTGACACTCCATCTTCTTTGGCCCACAAATAGCACTTTCTTCAAATCTGCAAAATGCAAGGCATATATACAAGCACAACACTGTCACTCCAGAAGACCAATGATAAACTCCCAACACTGCCGTGCTGGCATGCCAAAAACAAATGCTGTGAACTTATGCATTAGCCCAATATTTTAGGGCCTTGAACACATCAATAAACAATAGAGATCAGGATACCATCCCTCCAGTACTTTAGCTTTCTAGTGAGGGAAAAGAGACAATAATCAATTAATGTAATAGTTGTATATAATATATAATGTTTGCATATTATATAAAATCATGTATATTACATAATATAAATTATAGAAACTCATATAATATGTTAGAAAATTATATGGAAAAAAGAAAACTGGGACTTAGAAAGTAGGATTTGAAATGCATAGTAGGAGGAAGGTTGTGGAATTAAATAAGCTGCACTGGTTAGCTTTACTATGAGGAAGAAAGAATGGGAAAAAATGGAGGAGGTAGCAAAGGGGTCATCTGGGGAAAGAGTTTCTGGAGAGAGAATAAGCAGAACAAAGGCCCTCAGGTAGGAGTGAGTCTTTTTGTCTGTATCACAGCAGTGAGGCCATGGGCAGCTGGAATGAGTGGTAGGTGATAAAGTCAGAGAGGTAAGGAGGGCATGGATATGTGGTTCTTTCGGCTAATGAAAGATGTTAATTATCACTCTGAGTGAAAAGGAGAGCCATTGGAGGGTTTTGAGAAGAGGGTAACGTGATCTGACTTTGTTATTTAAAAGGATTTGCTTGGCAACAGTGTTAAAAATTAAACTGTGCTAAAAACTGTGTAAAAGAAAAGAAAGGCAGAAGAAGGGAGACCTTCTTAGGAAGCTTGGACCAGAGGTGTTGGAATGAAGATGAAAAAAATGGTTTGATTCTGAATATATTTAAAGGTAGTTACAACAAGATTTGTTGACAGGTTGTAAGATGCTAGAAAAGGGTGGAAAATCAGAAGTTCAGGTGAGTTAACAATATGTCTAAAATATTCATAATACCTTCAGGTGGAAATATGGAAAAGGTCATTGTATTGGAGAGTGGAGTTCAGGAGAACAGTATGAACAGACAGAATATATATGTTTGAGAGTTGTAGGCATGTAGATGATGTATAAAACCACAAGAGAGCATAAGATCTCAAAGAGAGTAAATGTAAATAGAGAAAAGAAGAGTTGAGACTTGGCCCTCTACAAGTTAATGAAGAAGTCAGGAAGAAAATAAGAACCAACAAAAGAGAATGAGAAGGCTCAATCAGTGAAGTAGGAAGAATAGGGTGGCATGGGAAGATAGGGTGACATGGGAACAAGTACAGAATATGCATCAATGAGAAGAAAGCGATTGGTTGTGTCAATTATTTCTGATGGGTCATATGAAGTGGACCAAGATTTCGCCGTTGCGTTCAACATCATGGAGACCACTTGTAGTCTTGATGAGTGTAGTTTCAGTGAGCCAGTGAGATTAAAATCTGATTTAAGCAGTTCTAAGAGAGAATGGGTAGAGAAAATATAGTGTGTATAGACATTATTTCAAGGAGTTTTACTGCAAAGGAGATCAAATAAAGGGGCAGGGCAGTAATTACGGGGAGATAGTGTGGAGAAAAGTCTGCTATTATTTTAAGTGGAAAAAAATAACAGCATGCTTACATTGAGAATCATCTGGTGAAGAGTCACTATTAATGATGTGGGAAAAGGAAAGAAGAATTACGGGCTCGGTGTCCCTAAGCAGGCAAGATAGGATGGGATCTAGTGCACAAGAGAAAAGAGCATATTGGAGAAATTTTTGATATGCTTTGACATAGTATAATGACAGGGTCATTATAAGCAGTTCAAGGGGTCCGGGTTTCAGGGTAGAGATGGAAAATATATACATAGATGTATAGAGTTACTGTCCCTTCTTTCAAGGTTATGAATTCCAAACAGGGGCCATTAGGATTGGGACCATATTTGTCTTATTTACTCTGTGAATCTGGTGCCTAGGATAGGTCTTGGCACATTAAATAGATAGTTAATAAATATTTGCTACCTGACTTATTAGATGAAGGAAATATTTTATTTTACCTATCTTTTAAAAATTTGGCATAATGAACATTTATTACTTTTTCAATTAAAAACAAAACAAAACATTGTTAAGCTTAAAGAGGTAAAATAGATCCAGAATCTATTAGTGATTTCAGGTGAAATGCAATATTTGAAAAATAATTTACCTTAGGTGACTTGCTAAATACTTTATAATTCAGAACCAAAATAAAATAGATATTGAGTTTTACATTTATGCAATACGATATGTGTTATTAGCCCCATTTTATAGATGAGGAAATCAAGGCTCAAGATGTTAAGTATCTTGCCCAAAATCACAACATGAAGTGGAAGACCTGTATTCCAGATATATCTGTCTAACTCCATGCTCTTTGTGCCCAGTACAAATCTCTGTCTTCTGCAATGCTGGTACCCAACACAAAAGTTACTTCAACCCTCAATACAGTGTTTTTTAAAAAATATCAAATTCATTATAAACAATTTCTTTATCACACAAATTCAGAACTATTTCTAGAAGATTTATCTTGGCTAAAAGTGTTTTAAATTAGTAGTCTTTTAAGACAAGTCAAGCACATTTGAATGAATTCCAAAAAAAAATGTTCTTCAAATGACATAATGTATAATCAGATTTTAAAATAATAGGTACCTATCTTTATTATCTAGGAGAAAGGGGAAATTTACAATATTAAAACCCATGTTTAATTTGGAATCCTGGAAAACATTGCAAAGCAGAAAATGAATTACTTATGCTTTTTCCCAAAGATGGAATTCCAATTGACTTAGAAAGAAATACAGAATTTACGTCTATTTTAGGTATGTTGTGATTTTCTTAAATTTGAAGTACCTTAGCAAGCACTGTAAAAATATAAAATACATGAAGCAAAAAGTGAAAGTTTCTTTCAGATGCCCCTCCAATTTACTCCCCTCCTAATTGATAACCATTTTAAATGTTTGATGTGTCTCTCTCTAACCCCTTTTCTGTGTACAGAAAAAAATGCTATCTTGGTGCTGTTTCTACTTTGAAACATGCTGAGTGACCTCATCCATGTTTATATCTGCAGACCATTCCATATTATGGATGTGTCCTTACTGATTTATCTACTTCCATATGGAAGGACATTTAAAATTCTTTTAAAATTTTTACTGTTATAAATAGTGCTACAAGCTGGGTGTGGTGGCTTAAGCCTGTAATATCATCACCTTGGGAGGCCAAGGTGAGAGGATTGTGAGCCCAGCGGTTCAAGACTAGCCTGGGCAACTTAGCAAGACCTCGCCTCCACAATAAAAAAAAAAAGAAAAAAAATTAGCTGGACGTGGTGGCACATGCCTATAGGTTCCAGCTACTTGGAAGGCCTGAGGTGGAAGGATCGCCTGAATCTAGCAGTTTGAGGCTGCAGTAGCCATGAGCATGCCATTGCACTCCAGCTTGGGTGGCACTGTGAGACTCCAACTAAAAACAAAAACAAAAATGAAACAAATAGTGCTACACTAAGCACCGGTGTATTTCTGGGGAATATGCTCAGAGTCATGGAATTAGTGGTCAAAAGTTTTGTGCATTGAAAAATGTTGATAGGGAATGCCAAATTACTGAGCAAAAAAGCAATCTCACTGCCTAGTGGAACAAAAACCTGCCTCCCAGCACCTTGCTAACTCTGAACACTATGTCTTAATACCTGCCTATCTGGTATATATTTGTTTTATTGGTATCTCTGGGTTTCAATGTTCATTTTCTTGATTATTAGAAAGGTTAGGCATTTTTTCATATGTATATTTACATTTTTTTTCTATTAAGTACCTGTATAGAATGCGAAATATGCTCAATTTCTCCATGACTTCCTTTGGGTTTCATTGAACTATTCCAGAGGTTACTTTAACATCATCCAGAAAAATAACAGTATATTTGCAAGTTGTTCTTTTAAAAATGGAAAGTATTTCTTTTTTTTTTTTGAGTTGGAGTCTCACTCTGTCTCCCAGACTGAAATACAGTGGCCAGCTCCCGGCCACCGCAGCCTCGACCTGCTGGGCTCTGGCGATCCTTCCGCCTCAGCCTTCCAAGTAGCTGGAACTACAGGTGCGCACTACCATGCCCGGCTAATTTTTTGATTTATTGTGGAGATGAGGTCTCACCAAGTTGCCCAGGTGGTCTCGAACCCACGGTCTCAGGCAATCCGTTCACCTCAGCCTCCCAAAGGCGTGGGATTACAGGCTGAGCCACCGAGCCCGGAGGAAAGTATTTCTTTTTGCAGTATTTTTTCTTGACTGTAAAAGGATAAAAGTAAGAAAAAGAATTCAGATGTGCAGAAAATTATAAAGAAAAACCATTAAGAACACAATTAAGAAAAATTTCTAAACCATTTATAACAATTACCCCAAGTTATCCACTGTTAACATTTGTGTACTTGTACGTCTTACCTTACATGATTTTTTAGTATACCATTTTACAAAAGTGAACAAAGATGATATGTATTTTTTTGTTTTTTTTAATTTTTTTTAATTTTAAAGATGTTGGGTACAATTTAGAATTAGGTATACAAGTGGTCATTGTACAGGTAAAGTTTGGGCCTCCCTTTGGTCCTCACTTTGCCTGGTTTGAGATCAGGTGCCCTTATTGATACTATGTTCCCCACGTCCCTGGCAGTGTCCCATTACTGCCAACCCCTTTCTTCTTATATTATTGTATTAAAGATTCACTTGTGAGTGAGAACATGTGGTACTCAATTGTTTGTTTCTGTGATAGATCACTGAGTATAACAGACCCTAAATCCATCCAAGTTGCTGCAAAGTTCATGGTCTTGTTCTTCTTTATGGCTGCATAATATTCCATCATGTATATGTGCCACATTTTTTTAAATCCAGTCCAGTTTCGATGGGCAACATGGTTGGTTCCATGCTTTTGCTATTGTGAATAGTGTTGCAATAAGCTTGCATGTGCAGGTATCTTTTTTGTAGAGTGATTTATGTTCCTCCAAGTATATTCCAAGAAGGGGGATTGCTGGGTTGTATGGAAGGTCAATTTCTAGTTCTTTTAGGAATCATCACACCGTTTTCCATAGAGGCTGAACTAGTTTGCATTCCTACCAACAGTGTAGAAACATTCCCTTTTCTCTGCATCTTCACCTGCATCTGTTTTTTTTAAAACTAATGATAGTCATTCTTATTAGAATTAGGTGGTATCTCAATGTGGTTTTGATTTGCATTTCTCTGATGATTAGTGAGGCTGAGCATTTTTCATGTATCTGTTGACTGCTCATATGTTTTCTTTTGAGAAGTGTCTATACATGTTTTTTGCTCATTTCTTTTTAGACTAGAAAATATAATTTACTTAAAAGTAAAGAGAGAGAGAGAGAGAGAGAGAGAGAGAGAGAGAGAGAGACAGAGAGAGATTCACCTCCCCAAGGTGGGGTTTTGTTCACTTTTTATGGGGTTGTTTGTTTTTTTCGTTTCAGCGTGTTTGAGTTCCTTGTAGATGCTGGAAATTAGACCTTTGTCAGATATGTGGTTGGCAAATATTTTTCCCATTCTGTGGGTTGTCTCCCCACTCTCTTGATGTTTCTTTTGCTTTGTAGAAGCTTTTCAGTTTGATGAGGTCCTGTTTGTCAATCTTATTTTTTATTGTATGGGCTTTTGGGGTTTTGATTAGGAATTGATTGCTTATTCCCATTTCCATAAAGGTATCTCCTGTATTTTCTAAGATTCTTAACTTTTGAGGATTTATGCTTAGGTCTTTGATCCATTTAGAGTTGATTTTTGCTTATGATGATAGGTAGGGTCCCTGTTTCATTCTTCTGTATGTGGGCAGTTTTCCCAGCACCATTCACTGAATAGGTTCTCCTCTCCCCAGTGGTTGTTGTTGGAGGCTTTGTTGAAGATGAGTTGGTTGAGAAATTTAGGTTTTACTTCCAGAATCTCTATCCTGTTCCATTGGTCTATATGCCTATTCTTGTGCCAATACCAGGTTGTTTTGATAATTGTAGCCTTATAATAAAGTTTAAAGTCTAGTAGTCTGATACCTCCCACTTTGTTTCTTTTGCTAAGGGTTGTTTTGGCTATTTGTGGTCATTTATTTCCATATGAATTTCTGTACTGTTGTTTCCAGGTCTCAGAAGAATGATGTTGGTAATTTAATGAGTATAGTGATGAATCTGTAGGTTGCCTTTGATAGGATGGACATTTTAACAATGTTGATTCTTCTAGTCCACAAGCATGGAATATTTCTCCATAGTGTTTGTGTCATCTTTTACTTCTCTGAGGAGTGTTTTGTAGTTTTTGTTGTAAAGGTCTTTCACTTCTCTGATTAGAAAGATAACAAGATATTTCTTTCTTTCTTTTTTTGGTGGCTATTGTGAATGGGATTGTGCTTTTTATTTGGTTCTCTGCCTGTTTGCTGTTGGTATATAAGAATGTGACTGTCTTTTGCATGTTTATTTTGTACCCTGAGATTTTGCCAAAGTTCTTTATCAGTGCAAGGAGGTTTTTGATAGATTCTCTTGGATTTTCAAGGTATAAGATCATATCATCAGCAAAGAAGGATAATTTGGCTTCTTTTCCTTTTTGGACACCCCTAATTTCTTTCTCTTGTCTGATTGCTCTAGCTAGGACCTCCAACACTATGCTGAATAGGAGGGGAAAGAGTGGGCAGCCCTGTCTTATTCTGGTTTTTAGGGAAATGCTTCGAATTTCTGTCAGTTTAGCAATATGTTTGTTGTGGGTTTATCATAGATGGTTCTTACTATTTTGAAGTATGTTCCCTCTATGCCAAGGTGTTCAAGGGTTTTTATCAAGAAAGGAAGCTGAATTTTATCAAAATCTTTTCCCACATCTAATGATATAATCATTTGGTTCTTGTTTTTACATCCATTGATGTATTTAATTACATTTATGGTCTTGCAGATGTTAAACCAGCCCTACCTCCCAGGGATGAAACCTACTTGGTCATGGTGGATGAGTTTTGAGATGTGTTATTAGATCTGACTTGCTAGAATCTTGTTGAGTAATTTTGTATCTATGTTCATCAAGGATATTGGCCTGTAATTTTCTTTCTTAGTTGGATCTTTACCCGGTTTGGGTATTGGTGTGATGTTGCTTCATAAAATGATTTGGAGGGTGTTTTGTCTTTCTCAATTGCCTGGAATACTTTCATTAGGATCGATATCAGCTCCTCCATGTATATTTTGTAGAAGTCCACTGGAAATCCATCTGGTCCAGGGCTTTTTTTTTTTTGTATGTTGTTTTCTTATGACAGAGTCTACTCCCTGGCTTGTTATTGGTATATTTAGGATCTCAATTACTTCTTGTTTCAACCTTGGGAGGTTGTGCAAGATATCTTATGAGAAGACCAACCCTTAGACACATAGTAATTCACCTACACAAAGTAGTTATAAAAGAAAAATTTCTAAAGGCAACAAGAAAAAACATTCAGAGTACTTACTAGGGGAGACCAATCAGAATTGATGTAGATTTATCTGCAAAAACATTACAGGCCAGAAGGAACTGGACCCCAATCTTTATTATTCTCAGAGATAAACAATTTCAACCAAGAATATCCTACCCAGACAGTGAGGGAGAATTAAAATCCTTCCCAGACATCCAATCTCTAAGAGAATATGGTGCTTTGAGACCAGCTCTACAGGAGACACTTAAAAAGGTGCTGTGCACCAGAGAAAAAAGAAACAAAAGAAAGGCCATATACTTCACAAGATCACAAACAAACACAGGAGTGGCAGAACTCACAGCATACCCACAAAAATGAAAACACAAACACATATGAACATAAAAATTAAACAAAAACAAACAACTTTATAAGAGCGTTATGACAGGGACAGACTCTCACATTTTAATAATCAGCCAGAATGTGAATGGACTAAATGTACCACTGAAAAGACATAGACTGGAAAATTGGGTTAAAAAAAAAAAGCATGATGCAGTATTTGCTATTTTCAGGAAACTCATCTCACCACAGAGGATGCCCATAGACTCAAAGTTAGAGAATGGAAAATGAATTTCCAGGCAAACAGATCACAAAAGAAAGCAGCAGTCACAATCTTAATATCAGACAAAACAACCTTTAAGCTGTCAAAAATTGTAAAAGATATGGAAGGACACTACATAATGATAAAACGTTTGCTCCATCAACAAGAAATATCCATTTTAAACATATATGCACCCAACACAGGAGCACCAGCTTTTATAAAGCAGCTACTAAGTAAACTAAAAAAAAATATTGACTCTAACAGTATAATAGCTGGAGACTTAAACACCCCACTAACAACTCTAGATAGAATATCAAGACAAAAAATCAACAAAGAGATCTGGAACCTCAATTTGACAAATGTACCTAGTAGATACCTACAAAACACTCTACCTAACAACCACAGAAAATACATTCTACTCACTACCACATGGAATGTACTCCAAGGTCAACCACATCCTCAGCTGTAAATCAAGTACACAAATTTCACAAGACTGAAATACTGCCATGCACCTTCTCAGACCTCAGTGGAATAAAAGTAAATATCCCCACCAACAAAATGCTCCCCAAACTTACAAAGACATGGACACTAAACAGCACGATGCTGAACAACTCCTGGTCCAACACAGAAATCAAAACAGAAATTAAAACATTCCTGGAACAAATGAAAATGAAGAAATATCTTACCAAAATCTCTGAGATGCCATGAAAATAGTACTGAAGGGGGAATTTATATCTCTAAGAACACACATCAAGAAAATAGAAAGCGAACAAGCTAACACCCTAACAAATCAGCTAAGGGAGTTGGAAAGGCAAGACCACCAAACCCTAACTTCAGCAGAAGAATCCAGATCACCAAAGATATATATTGTATTAAAACCCGAAATATTATTTTAAATTTTAAATTATTTTGCCTCTATTGTGAAAATAATGCATGCTCGTAGGAAATCATGCAAAAACTAAAAGAGTGTGATATAAAAAGCGAACGTCTTTACCCTGCCCCTATGGAAATTAGTTTGTTGTTTGCTAAATTACTTTCTTTAAAAACTGTTTGCTATTTTGGCTTCAGAACCATTTAGAAAAACTACTTAAGAAACAGTGAGGTAGAAATTCTCTCAAAATATGTGCTAAGAATAATTGTTCAGAATTTTGCTTTTCTTGAAGTATTATATTAAAACATAGTATTGGGGGCATCTTAACTTGATTGGATTCTCATTTCTGCCACACAAAAAAAGTTTTAAAACAGTTTATTAGTGAGAAGAAGAGAAGGAAGAAGGAAGATTCTTGGCAGAAAGACCTGCTATGGACAAGTTTCTCAAAAAAGAAAAAGTCTCTGCCCCTTATTAATTGTCAACTCTTAATCATTATTTCTCTCCTTCTCAATGTCCTCAGTTGTAAAATGGAATTAGCAATACATACCTCTCCAAGATACTCGAAGGATTAAATGGCAATTCTACGACCTCACATGGGGGAACCTATCCAATAAATATGACTTGACTTCTCCAAACTACTACATAGAACTATATCTTATAGCCAGATTTATGCAGGAAACTATGCTCTATTTACCCTGTCTATTTATATGCAAAAGTGTCTTATCACAAAGATGTTAAACAAGGTTTCTTTTTAAGTATGGTGATATAAAAAAAGAACTTCACAAGGTCATAGCATTTATTACTTTCAAGCAAAGGTAGTCTCAATTGTTTGGAAATCATCATGTCTTAAAAAATAAGATAAACAAAACCATAAATGAGCAAGCATATAAAATTTACCAGGAACTGGTTTATTCTTTCTTAAATGAAAGTGCAGCATACTTAATCCTGGGTATCTCACTATTTCTGTGATAAATCTGTTGTGAACAGGACTGTCTTTAAATTGAAGATTTAGCCAAAATTGTGTCAAAAATTAATATAATCCATATTCATGGCATTTTCAGAACTACTCCTTTAGGAATTTCTATTCTGGTCTGGATAAAAAGAGAATTAACTGTTAAAACTACTGTTACTTTTCTTTCAACATCTTTTTAAATTTTTTTCCTGAGGTAATGTCTCTCTCTCTTTTTTTAAGTTGTATAGGCTATAATGAGGGAATCTACTTTTGAATTCTTGAATGCTTTAAATCTGGCTACCTAATCAAATCTTAGTTATATTGACACTGCCCTGAAAAGCTATAAAGGAATAATTTTGAGCTAGTGATTAATACTGTGAAGATTATTTTATTTAATGTGTTCTAATAAAGACTGCCTTGTAAGAAGTCTACACTGCAGAACCCTATGAAATCTGGTCAGGACCAGAAATTGTTGTCATTTTTTTCTAGTATGAAAATGTAATAGCTTTTCTAAGATTCACAACTAAAATCTAGACATTTAATTGGGAGAATTGAAAATTAGGGAAATAAATATAAAATTAAATTAGACCAATTTGAGGATTTATACATATCGTTAGTTAATACTAGTTAATACCAACTGTCTGCTTACAAAATTAGACAGATAAAGAACGTAGCTTCTGCAGCATAGAAAGCACAGGGGTTCAGCCCATTTTCTGACTGCTTTAAGAAATATACTCTTAAGTTACTTACCCAACCCTAATTTAAGCCTAAATGTGATAGCTCTCAATTACATAAAACATTATTGTTCTCAATGAGCTGTTACTTTTTTTCTATGCTATTCCATTTAAATAATCACAAAATTGCTGAAATACATATCTCTTCACTAGCACTCAAATTGGGAAGAATTGAAGGGGTGGGAAATATGACACAATCTAGTATGACAAGGAGATAGAGACCATATTTTTTCTACCCATTAAAATCCTTTCCAAGGCCACAGAGGCCCTAAAGTGAAATGAAGATTCATTGTATGGCAGCCTACAGGAGCTTTCAGTCTTGTAGTCCATGTGGTACAGATGATGTGTCCTTTCCCATTTGTATTGACGTCTAAAGATAATCATCAAAATGACCTTGAGACTGTGGAGATGAAAAACAGGTATCAGCGTAGGCCATGGTTTTTCTGTGGTCTGTTGCACCTCACTGAAGAAGCATAACATTTTAGAGTGTGAAACATTTCAAAAATCTTTAGCAAGTTAATTGCCATTATACATATAGGGCCTCGAATATTCTGAGATCTAGCTAAATAACCCTAGTCTCAGCAAAGAGTATAAGAGGCAGTAAAATGCTAAACATTCATCTCACAACCACACTGATGATTGTTAGTGATGTGAAGGCAAAAACAAAGACCTTAATAAAAAACTCATCACATTTTTAAATGTGGCAGTGCATGAACAAAAAGACAAAATCCGAAAGAGAAAGAAATGGGTGCCAAAGGAAAGGAGAAAAATTTGCTTTGATATTGCAAAATATTATTATAAATAAGATCCTGTTTTAGAGAGCAGTTCAATATATCAGTGAGCCTGTGGATAAATTATGATGTGGTCCTGTGGGAGAAAGAAAAAATCAAGGGGAACAGAGTGGACAATTTATTTTGAATAGAGTGGGAACGGTATTAACAGCTCAATTAAGTGCCAACAGTTTAGAATTAGCTAGGAGTCATTGTCTTCCTGGGACAAATAAATTCTAGCTGTTCTAACTTGCTTTATGTTTCACAAAAATGTGAACTAAAATGTGCTTACATTGTTCCTGTTGACAACAGAACAAACTGAAAAAGGGTTCATTTGCAGAGCAGAAATAAAGATTCATTCATCCTTGTTTCCTAGAACACTGTCAAGGCACATATTGCTTTTAAGTGGCTATATTTAGACTATTGTAGATATATTGTCACTGGACACATTTGGCCCAATTCGTCCTGAATCTTGCCCATTCCTTGCTGTCCTATTTTTCCCCTCTGCGTCTTCCACATGTTCACTGGCTCGTCCTTAGGAGGTCTCCATAAATCCTTAGGCAAGGAATGTATTCTGAGTCAGTTGTTCTGCCCAGCTTCAGGACTGTAATGAGAACAGCCCTTTGGTAGGCTGATGGAGGTAAACTTTTCTCAAACACAATTTCTCTACATTTTTTTGTTTTATCACAACCTCTGTTTCTCACCTTCTGATGAAGACTTGTTTTCTTTCACCTCTGAAGTCAATCTCTCAGATCCTTCTTCTCTTACTCTTTTCTATCTTCCACTTCCAGAATTGGACAGCTTTTATGGCTTCTTCCTGTGCTATGATTCTTTGATTCCAAATCTGCTAAAGCTTTGAATTTAATTCCAAAGTCATTCCTACAGGGTGTTGGAGCTGCTGTTTCACACCTGCTAATTCAAACTAATACCCCCAAGTCATTTCATCTCCACTCAGAGCCCTAGTTTAGCATATTGCTATGAGTTCTCCCCACCCTAATATGAACTCTATCTAAAAAATGTTGAAACAGACATTTTAAAAGTTCCCACTAAGAGAAAATGGAAGTGTCCTTCATACCTTATTTCCATGGTGCCGTATTTATTTCCCCCAAAATCTTTTGGTCTCACTCAATACCCAAGTGAATGGTGGGAACTCCTGCTGCCCTTCTGTCTGCCATTTATCTTTCTCTTTCTCTGTTGTCCCTTGGTGCTAAATCACAACTGGAAATGAAGAAATTTCAAAATAAAATTTTCACATCTGTCCTATGTGTATTCAGTCATGACAGAAGTCTGTTTCAAAAACCCCTGCAGATCTTAATAATAACTGTGCCTTTCTGATTCTAGCTGTCCATTGCTAAAATAGAAAGCTGAGAGAAGAACAAGGTTGTAGTCCCAGAGGAATTTAAACTGTGACAATTCATAATAAAGTAAAAATATGTTCACTAAAGTGCTGATTTGCAAACTGTATAGCTAGACCACTCTGCTTCTTGTAGCCAAAAAAGTTATACATGGATTATTCCAAAAAGAATGCCTCAGAACTCCATACAGGTTTAGACTTGTGATGTCAACACGTTCTCAAATGAGCCAGATACATAGAAGAAAATCTTCAGAGAACATTTTAAGAGTTGCTAAAGAAATACAGAAATTCAGTAAATATTGAAAATGTGGAAAAGCATCTATATTCATTTTTGATGAAAAAGCTAACTTCTTAGTTCTCATGATGCAATGGTAAATCAGTAAGACAGTCTGCATTCTTGGTTTAAGAAGACTTTATGAGGAACATCATTGGTCAAAACATGGAGAACTCACATTGTGGAGCAGGCTGTTATTCTGACACAACATCTCACCTCCCTTTTATCACCTTATTTATAAGCATGTTGGTCAGGGTGGCTCAAGTGGAGAGTTAATTAAAAGAGAAGAAAGCCATTAGTTTTCTTACAAACATTCAAAGAATGATCTTATGGAATTTCTGATTAGTATAAGTGTACTATGTATGAAAATAGCCTCTACTCAGGAATTCTACCTCCTGGTGCTCCTTTTTTTTTTTTTTAAATTTTAATCAATATTTTTTATTATGATGTTGTGGGATACAGTTAGGTGTTAGGTATACAATTACGTTTCGTTCAGGCACCCTGTTGATAAGAGGTGTTTCCCGGTCCCCAGACAGATATTTGCTACCATTAATTCCATCTCCCTCCCTCGCCCCATAGTTTCCCACTACTGTCAGTCATTTTGTTATATTATTACATTGGATGTTCAAGGTCCATTATATGAGTGAGAACATGTGATACTCGGATCTTTGTTTCTGTGAGAGATCACTCAGTATTATAGACTCTAGTTCCATCCAGGTTGCTGCGAAATTCATGATTTTGTTCTTTTTTATGGCTGCGTAGTATTCCACCATGTATATGTACCACATTTTTTAATCCAGTCCTCTTTTGATGGGCAGCATGGTTGCTTCCAGGTTCTTCCTATTGTGAACAATACTGTGATAAACATACATGTGCAGGTATCTTTTTTATAGAGTGATTTGAGTTCTTCAGGATATATTCCCAGTAGGGAGATTGCAGGGTCATATGGGAGGTTGATATTTAGAGCTTTTAGGAATCGTCACATTGCTTTCCACAGAGGTTGCACTAGTTTACACTCCCACCAACAGTGTAGCAGTGTTCCCTTTTCACCACACCCTCTCCAGCAACTGTTATTTTTTGAGTTGTTGATAATTGCCATTCTGACTGGAGTTAGGTGGTATCTCAGTGTGATTTTGATTTGCATCTC
>NW_007248431.1:0-367 GCF_000164805.1 Carlito syrichta
GGGGGGAGCTAGGAGCGCGTTTTGCAAAGTTTTGAAGGTGTGGGCTACAGGGAGACGTGAGAGGGCCGGTGGGTATTTCCTTAGCTGCAGCATATAGCGGTTTAGCAAGTATAGCGAAATGGGGGACCCAATGCCTAAAGAAGTCCACCAGCCCGAGGAATGACAAGATTTTAGCACTTGAGATGGAGGGTAGGAGTTTCCTGATGGAGGTGGTGTGGTCCACGTGAGGGCCTTGGAGGTGGGGGTCAGGGCCACCCCTAGGTAGGTGATTTGTGGGGTAGAAAGTTGAGCTTTGGAAGGGGTGACACTGTATCTCCGCTGTGTTAGAAGGTTAAGGGGGGAGGCCGTATCCCAGAGAGAGACCTCC
>NW_007248431.1:1134-1662 GCF_000164805.1 Carlito syrichta
AGAGAGAGTGAGCGGAGAGGTTGTCTAAGAGACATTTGAGGGGAGAGTCGGCCGGCAGGGATGACGAGTTTCTCATTTTAACAGCTGGGGCTGAGCAGGGCGTCCCCTGGACAGCCGGCTGTTAGGATATGAGGAGGTTGCAATAAAGCCTGTGGATACGAGGAGGTTGCAATAAAGCCTGTCATCACAGGACGTTATTACAACCCGCGACTCTCCTGGAGAATCGAGGAGGTTGAGGGTAATCTGGTACCAGGATTTTTAACGAGGAGGATACCCAAAACCGGTCGGCGGGAGGGAGTAGACTCGAAATTCCTGATGGCCGAGGGAGGGGAAAACCGGTAGGGGTCCGCTGTGGCCTTAAAGACCTAGGCGGGGTGTGGCCCCCCCCCTTGCCCAGGGCTGAAGGGGCTGCCAGACGATCAACGGTCAGTTCCCTCTGGTTATCTCAGGCAAGGTTTTAGGTTTTCTGTTTAGGGGACACTTACCAATCCGAGGGCCGGTGATGAATGCAGTGCTGGCGTTCAAGAA
>NW_007248431.1:1682-2710 GCF_000164805.1 Carlito syrichta
CAGACCGGGCAAAGTCAAGTTGGTGGTCTGGGGTTGGGCATTGTTTTACCCAGTGGCCTTCCTGGCCACTCCTGAAGCAGGCCCCTGAAGGTGTTTGGGTCTCAGACTGTTTCCTGGGATGGGGGCTTTGAGGTCCCTGTTAAGCCTGACCTGGGCAGCCACCAGGGCTTGGGTTTGAAGGGCCACTTTCTGTTCTAGCCTCTGGGCCCACACGGCCTCGGCTTCCTCCTTTTGGGCATTATAAACTTTAAAGCATTATAAACTCTAAAGGCCATATTTACCAGGTCTCAGAGTCAAGTTTGGGGGCCCTCTTCCCCCTTTTTAAGCTTGTGCTGGATGTCCGGAGTGGATTGGGTGATAAAGTAGGTAGCTAAGACTGTGGACCCGGGCAGTGAGGAAGGGTCCAAATGAGTGTGAAGTGTAAGAGTTTAATTAAACGATTAAGGAAAGAGGCTGGGTCTTTATTAGGTTTTGTGTGAACTGCCTTTTCCATCCCTGCAATAAAGCAGCAGACCAAGATGGCGGTGACAGCAGAAGAGGAGGGTATAGTTTGTGGGTGGCTGGGCCGGAAACAGAGGAGTCAGGTGTGACGTTAACAGGACCAGAGGAGGGAGGCGGTGCCTCGGTGGCAGCAGGGAAGGAAGTGGATGGGGGAGGGGAGCCCAGAACAACTGGAGCTGAGGACAGAGGAATTAGAGATGGCAGGCTGGGAGGAAGAGTCAGATATAGGAGAGGCGGGACGGGAGGTTAGGCAGGAGCAGATACCAGAGGGGCCTGAGTGGAAGAGGTCTGGGTACAGGAGGTCAGATAAAGAGGGGGTTGAGAAAGAGCAGACCTTTGAGAAGAGGCGGATGGGAGAGGAAGCTGCGGGGGTAGATGGGGTTGCCAATAGGGAGGAGGTTTATCTGCTGGGTTGAAGTCAGAAACAGAGGAGGAAGGTGGCGGCATAAGTGGGACGGGGGAGGGAGGGGAATCTCTGCCCACTTTTTTGAATGCTCGCAGAAGTTATAGAGGTCCCATATAATGTC
>NW_007248431.1:2730-36597 GCF_000164805.1 Carlito syrichta
GGACACTTACCAATCCGAGGGCCGGTGATGAATGCAGTGCTGGCGTTCAAGAAAGTGGGCAAAGGCCTTAAGGGGTGAGTCCCGCTGGCGCCGGAACGGGGTCTTGCCTGAGGGCGAGAAGAACCCAATCCAAGTCACGGCACCAATGAAAGACGGCAGCGCACAGTGAGACTCAACACCCGTTAAGGTCAAGAGATTTAATGAGTAGGAGTGAGGGTGGCGCCGAGGCAAGGGCGTGGCAGCTTTTATAGGGGCTTAGGGCGACCTGTCAGTCATTTATAGGTTGGCTGGCAGAGCTTCATTTAGGTTGGTGGATTTTTTGTGGGCGCGGGAAAGGGTGAGCCAGACTGTGGAAGAAGAACCCGGAAGGTGCCATTTCAGACGCCCCCTTTGTTTGCCGGGTCACCATTTTAGGCGGGGGCTGGGTTTGGGCCCCTTTCCAGGAAAAGGGAGGAGATGTGGTTTGCTAGCGCCTGGCGGTGGCCCTTCAATAATAACCTAAAGATTTCCACCCTGCTAGAACAGTCCCATGACACTCCTCCTTTTTCTTCGTCTTAGTTTTATACCATTAATGTTTTCTGTATTCACCTCATTTCTTTTTTTTTTTTTTTGAGTTGGAGTTTCACTCTGTCACCCAGGCTGGAGTACAGTGTGGCACACTCACAGCTACCCCAACGTCCACCTGCTGGGCTCTGGTGATCCTTCTGCCTCAGCCTTCTGAGTAGCGGGAATTACAGGCATGTGCTACCACGCCTGGCTGATTTTTGATTTATTGTAGAGATGAGGTTTTGCCAAGTTGCTCAGGCGGGTCTCGAACCCGCGGGCTCAGGCCATCCACTCACCTCAGCCTCCCAAAGGCGCGGGATTACAGGCTGAGCCACCGAGTATTTTTTATTTTATTGTAGAGATGAGGTTTTGCCAAGTTGCTGGGGCTGGTCTCGAACCCACGGGCTCAGGCAATCCACTCACCTTGGCCTCCCAAAGTGCTAGGATTACAGGCTGAGACACCTAGCCTGGCCCACCTCATTTCTTAATAACCATCTAAAAAGTTCCAACTTCCTTGGATGAGTCCTTTGACTCCACCCCCCTATTCTTCACTGTTCATTTGTTAATTAACCGAATAGTCTTATTAGCATCTGTAAGACCCATGAGAAGTTGAGATAACATATTTGGTAAGGCTTCTTGAACTGTTCTATTCTGCAGGACTAATGTTACATGGAATGCCCAATGTAGAAGAGGTTCCCTTATCCACAGCATTTACCATGACCTGGGTAACAGTAGTGAGTATTCAGCAGTGAATATCTCTTTCATCATAAAGCCAGTTCCCCCATGGCTTGCATATGAAGTATATCAGCTGCTTCACCTGGGATGCTCTACTTTGCATTTATAAGATGGAAGTGGACAGTCTCCCTTCTCAGGGTAAACAGAACTTACAGTGGATTCTACCCAGTCCATCAGGCTACTTTCCCATCAGGAATAACCTCCTGTGTGTCTGGATCATGTATAGCCATCTGTGATTGCTTAGTTGTAAGCTTTGGGTCCTGCATCAACCCAAACATGCTTTTCTATCCTGCAGCATTTAAAACCAAAGATAATGCTTCCAAATTACTCTAAAAAACCATTTTAGTAAAGGTTTTTCAGTGAGCCAATAATACTGATCTACAAAATGGCACAATTCCTTCACACTATACCCACTGTTTCAGCTCTAACTTGAGTTCTCTACAATACTCTGTCAGTCATGTAGTCAATGTATGGGTACCAGCAACACTAAACTTATAAAAACTGACTGTGAAATCTAAGTGGTGAAAGGCCAGGAACCAGGTCTGCTCCCTGGATTTGAATTCAGAAACTTCTTTCTGCCAGTTCCCTGCCTCTCAATTTATTGGCATTTGAGAGACAGCAGCCAAGCATTTACTCAAACCATAACACCTACACTGACTACCTTCTTCGTAGCTCCAGGTCTTAGAGGAACTTTCCTGCATATTCTGCCCTAGTGGGTAACTTTGAGGCTGGTGGCCTAAACTCAGACTGACTGAAATCTGAGCTTTGTCTAGTATCAAGGCCCAACCCAGTACTCTCTTTTAATTGCATTTTAGCTATTACAGATAACAATAACCAAGGGATTTAATGTTTTGCTTTATTCTTATTAGTTTCCATTTCCTTAAGCATCCAGTAATTACTCCCCAGGAGTTGGATCCATCTCTAAATTCCACTGGTAGCTTTTACCTTTAGTAACTGCTCTCAGCACAGGTGCTGCTTCATACCATAGGTGACCATGTGGTCACCCAGGAATCAAAGGTATGTTATACTCCCCCCTTTTATCATTTCTTTTCCCAAACCACAAGGTTCCTTAAGCCTGGGACAGTCAAGCAAATACTGATCTCTGACCTGCTGCAGTCTGACTGGGTTCTTGTTCCCACTGCCCAGAAAAACCAAAACTGACACAGCCACTACAGTTAGAGTTTAAAATGCAAAGCAGCTTAGCGAGGAGGGCAGGAGATATCACTCAAATCCATCTCCACCAAATTCAGAGGCCAGGGTTTTTTTTTTTTTGAATTGGAGTCTCACTCTGCCACCCAGACTGAAGTGCAGTGGCCGCTACCCACCACCGCAGCCTTGACCTGCCGGGCTCCGGCGATCCTTCCGCCTCAGCCTTCCAAGTAGCCGGAATTACAGGCATGCGCTGCCACGCCCGGCTAATTTTTTGATTTATTGTAGAGATGAGGTCTCGCTGCCCAGGCGGGTCTCAAACCTGCGGGCTCAGACAATCCACTCACCTCAGCCTCCCAAAGGCGCGGGATTACGGGTTGAGCCACTGAGCCCAGCAGAGGCCAGGGTTTTTTAAAGGTAATTTGGCAGGCAGAGGGTTAGGGACTACTGATTGGTTGATGATATCATGAGGGAGTCAAAACTCCCTTCACATTTAGGAGCCAATTTCTGGGAGGTGGCATCACAGGACCGGTGAAGCCAACTTATTATTATGTGTTCTGGGCCTGGGTGAGACCTCGTGTCCATCAGAGTATAAAGTCTGAAAAATATCTCAAATACTATTGCTAGGTTTTACAGTAGATGCTACCTATAAAGCAAGTCCTGTGACCATCAGCTACTAGCCCCTGGGGAGTGAGCCATTATAGAGGTAGTTTAGGAGGAAGGTATGTGGGAGGTGGGATCCTTGGAGACTGGAGCCACTTTTGTTCTTCACCCTCCATATTTGCATCTATGCAGGTTCAAGCCCATTGTGTAAGACAAAATATCTGCCTTGCAGACAGCTTCTCCCCCTCCCCAGGGGTCAGGACATGAAGATAATCAATTGCCCTCTACTGGAGTAAAAACAAACCTAGAAACACCAGATTAGTTAAGTTAACCATAGCTAAAGCTTTTCAGGGCTTGTATCTCTACTACAGCTTTTATCTCATGGCCCAATATTAATTAATTAATTTTATATAGGTAGTTTCAATTCAATTGCTTTGGGAAAAACTCTCCCAAACCATGTTTTTCCCTCTGCTCTCACACCATCACGGTCATCAACACAGATAACTTCTGTGGCCAAATGTGGGTTTTTTCCCACACTACCAAGCAAAGGACACCAGCTGGGAGTCCTCCAATTAAATTTCAACACTATCTATCTGGAGATAGTGTCAGATTCCACAGGGTGAGGGCTCAGTCCCATAAGACTGCCCTCCCCCACCCCAGACACAAGTCACAAGTCTAGACCTCTGGAACTTCTGACCTACTGGCTTCAAGCTGAGGTTCCCACAACCTCCCTCTTTGGATTTGGTTAATTTGCTGGAGCAGTTCACAAAACTCAGGGAAACATTTATGTTTACTGGTTTATTTTAAAGACTATTGCAAAAGATATACACTCTGTAGGAACTTCTGTGTGTTCAGCAATTCAGAATTTCCCTGAACCCAGTCCTCTTGGGTTGTTATGAAAGCTTTATGACATATTAACAAAAGATGCCAAACTCTGTGAAATAACTAAGAAGGTTTATTTTGAGTGAAATATGAGTGATCTAGGCCTGTGGCATTGTCCCAACAGGTCTTGAGAACATGTGTCCAAAGTGATTGAATTGCAGCTTGGTTATATGCATCTTAGAGAGACATAAGTTTCAGACAAAACATAAATCAATTCATGTAAGGTTCACGTTGGTTCATACTGGGAAGATAGGACATCATAGGTGAATTCAAAGATCTCCTGGTTGGTAATCGGTAGCAAGAATTAGGATCTGTCTAAAGAGTTTTGCAATCAGTGAAGGAAATGTTGGTTGAGATAAGGTCAGTTTGAGGAAGTCAAGTTTCTCGATATATAGATGAAGTCTTATAGGTGGCAGCCCTGAGAGAGAATAGATGGCAAACTCTAGCTTCTCTTGGGGTTCTGGGAAGGGACTTCTATACAGAAGCAAATTTCCCCAAGAGATGGCTTTTTAGGGTCATAACATATTTTTTATATTCTTCTTTATCTGTTATATGATATTATGCCAGAGTCAGGTTGGAAAGTAAGTCACATTATATAGGGTTAATAAAAACCTGTCTGATGAAACTTTGTAGGGTGTGACTCCCCAGGCCCCTTAGTTAGAAATTTGGCAAGTGAGAAAAAGAAAAGGTCAAGGTTTAGTCCTCAGACATTAGCATTCCTTCCCCCAGAGTATAGGGAGGGTCTTAAGACCCACAATCAGAAAGGCAGGGGAGTATTAGAGTTCTGCTTTGGGGCAGGTGAAAGGATGGCAGAAGATCAGAGATTCTGTCTTCTGAGGCCTGCAAGGCCCCAACATTATAACAACAGACTTTAACAAGGGCTATAGAGTTATGAGCCAGGAACCGTGAACAAAAACCATTATCTATATCATAACACCACAATCACATCAATGGCTAAAGAAAAAAAGTCTCCGGACTCGGTGGCTCAGCCTGTCATCCCGCGCCTTTGGGAGGCTGAGGTGAGTGGATTGCCTGAGCCCGCGGGTTCGACACCTGCCTGGGCAGGCAAGACCTCATCTCTACCATAAATCAAAAAATTAGCGGGGCATGGTAGCGCACACCTATAATTCTGGCTACTCGGAAGGCTGAGGCGGAAGGATCACCGGAGCCCAGCAGGTTGAGGCTGCAGTGGCCGGGAGCGGCCACTGCACTGCAGTCTGGGCGACAGAGTGAGACTCCAACTCAAAAAAAAAAGAAAAAAAAGTTGTATGTTCAACTAAGTTTTTACAAAATTTCCAAAGCAATTCAAAAAGGAAAGATGGCTTATTTTAAAATGATGCTAGAAGCAGCTGGACCACTATAAAGGTAATCAAAACCTTGACTTGTCCCACAAACGTTATGTAAAAGTTAACTCAAATGTATAAAGAACTTAAAGGGGCTGGGAACAGCAACTCATGCCTGTAATCTTAGCACTTTGGAAGGTGGAGGCAAGAGGATGATTGAGGTCAAGGAGTTCAAGACTAGCCTGGGCAACATAGTGACACTCTATCTTAAAAAATAATAATAATGAAGAAAAGAAGTTAAATGTAAAATATAAAAATATAAAACTTGCAGAAAAATAAGAGAAGAGAAAATCCTTGTGATCTAAGATTAGGCAAGGAGTTCATAAACTTGACAAAAAATATGAGCCATAAAAAGGAAAAATTAAGATATTAGATTTCATCAAAATTAAAAATTTACTACACAAATGACTGTTGAGAGGATAAAGGTTAAACTACAAACTAGGAGAAAATATTTGCAAACCACATACCCAAGAAAGAACTAGTACCTAGAATGTATAAAGCACTCTCAAACTCAACATTAAAAACAACCCAGGTTGGGCAGGGTGGTTCACGCCTGTAATCCCAGCACTTTGGGAGGCCAAAACAAGAAGACTGCTTGAGCACAAGAGTTTGAGACCAGCCTGGACAAAATGGCAAGACCTCATCTCTACAATAAATCAAAAAATTACCCAGGCATGGTGGTGTGCACCTGTAGTCCCAGCTACTTGTATGGCTGAAGCAGAAGGATCACCTGAGCCTAGCAGGTTAAGGCTGTGAGCTGTGATTGTGCCACTGCACTCCAGCTTGGGCAACAGAGTGAAATTCTGACTCAAAAAAAAAAAAAAAGGAATTTAAAAATGGGCAAAAGGCATGAAAAAGCATTTCAACTAAGATAATTTATGGATGGCAAATAACATGAAAAGATGCTAAGTATCATTAGGTATTAGGAAAATGCAAATTAAAACTATACCCATCAACATGGCTAAAATTAATAAAAGTGACAACAACAAATGCTGACAAGCATGTGGATTACCTGAACTACACATTCACTGCTGGAATGTAAAATGGTGCAGCTGTCTGGAAAATACTTAGTCATCTTGAGAAAACTATACATACAACTACCATAAGACCTGACAATTGCCCTCCTGGGCATTTGTCCCAGATAAACAAAGACTCATGTTCACACACAAATTTTACTTGTAGCTTTTTAATTTTTATTTATTTTTGAATTGGAGTCTCACTCTGTCGCCCAGCCTGGAGTGCAGTGGCACGCCCCCAGTCACTGCAGCCTTGACCTGCTGGGCTCCAGCAGTCCTTCCACCTCGGCCTTCCAAATAGCTGGAACTACAGGCACGCGCTACCACGCCTGGCTAATTTTTGATTTATTGTAGAGATGAGGTCTTGCCAAGTTGCCTGGGTGGGTCTCAAACCCGCGGGCTCAGGCAATTCACTTGCCTCAACCTCCCAAAGTGCTGGGATTATAGGCTGAACCACCGAGCCCAGCCTTACTTGTAGCTTTAACTGGAATTGCCCCAAACTGGAATCAGTCCCGATGCCCTTGAATAGATGAATGGTAAAATAGACACTGTAGTAAAACCAAGCAATACTCCTCAGCAATAAATAAATACATAAGAATGAAGTAATGATACACACACCAGCTTGGATTAATCTGCAGATAATTATGCTGAGTGAAGAAAGCCAATTCCTACAGGTTACACATGGTATGATTCAATTTATATAACTGTTGAAATGAGGTAATTACAGAACTGGAGAATGGCTGCCATGAGTTAAGGAGATGGTATGGCAAAGGGAAAGGTAAATGAGCAACATGACCCCACCTAACAACAGTAGAATACACATCTTTTCCAGTGTATATGGAACATTCTCCAAGGGAGGCCATAGGCTAGGCCATAAAACAAACCTCAGTAAATTTAAAATATGGAAGTAATATGTTTTTAACACAATGAAATAAAATTATATCAATAACAGAAAGAAAGTTGGGAAACTCACAAACATGTGGAAATTAAACAACACGTGGAAATAATCAATGGGTCAAGGAAGAAATCTAAAGGAAAATTAGAAAATCTTTTGAGAGGAATAAAAATGAAGACACAATGCAGGAGCAATGGCTCATGCCTGTAATCCCAGCACTTTGGGAGGCAGAGGTGAGAGGATTGCCTGAGTCCAGGAATTTGAGACTAGCCTGGGCAATTTGGTGAGACCCTGTCTCTACAGTAAATTAAAAAATTAGCCAGGCATGGTGGCGCACACCTGTGGTTATAGCTACTTGGAAGGCTGAGGCAGAAGGATCACCTGAGCCCAGTAGGTTGAGGCTATGGTGGCCATAAGTGTGCCACTGTACACCAGCCTGGTCAACAGAATGAGACTGTTACGAAAAAAAATTTTTTAAATAATAATAAAAAAATGAGGACACGAGATAGGATTAAGATGACCAACATGAGGCATCTAGAATGTGTTTCTCCTATGGAGTACACCAAGATAGAGTTTCCTCAGCACCCAGAGAGAAACAGGACCAGAGCACATCCTACAACTCTTCAAAGAAGTGATAATAACCACATAGTGCAAAAAAGATAAAAATCTCTTGACCTGGGCTGGCACTAGCCAGACTCTCACCTGGAATACCACAGACTACCAGATTACAATCAGTATGATGAATTAAATAGTATCTTACATATCATTATTAACTCTGAACATAAATGGTCTCAATGCCCCACTAAAAAGACTTAGGCAGAATGGATAAAAAAACACAATCCAAATAAATGCTGCCTTCAAAAGACCACTAATACACAAAGACTCCCATAGACTCATGGTAAAGGGGTAGGAAAAAATGTTCCATGCAAATGGAAACCAAAAACAAGCAGGAGCAGCCATTCTTATATCAGATAAAATAGACTTTAAATTAACAACAGCAAAAAAAGACAAAGATGGTTATTATATAATGATAAAAGGATCACTCCAACAAGACACAATAATTTTAAATATATATGCACCTAACACCAGATACCTCAGCTTTATAAAAGAAATTTCACTTGACCTAAAAAAGAGATAGACAGCAATACAATAATAGTGGGCAATTTCAATACTCCACTGCCAGCAACAGACAGATTATCAAGGCAGAAAGTCAACAAAAAAACATTGAAGTTAAACCAGACTCTAGAGCAAATGGAACCAGCAGACATTGACAGAACATTCCATCCCCAAACTATAGCATATACATTTTTCTCATCAGCACATGTAACACTCTCCAAATTAGAGCATATGATAGGCCACAAATGAAGTCTCAATAAATTTTAAAAAATTGAAATCATATCAAGCCACTTCTCAGACCGCAGTAGAATAAAACTAGAAGTTAACTCCAAGAAAAACTCATGAAACCAAACAAAAATATGGAAGTTAAATAATCTGCCCCTAGCCAGGCTTGGTGTCTCAGCCTGTAATCCTGCGCCTTTGGGAGGCTGAGGTGAGTGGATTGCCTGAGATCGTAGGTTTGAGATCCGCCTGGGCAATTTGGTGAGACCTCATCTCTACAATAAAATAAAAATGAGCCGGGCGTGGTAGCGTGCGCCTGTAGTTCCAGCTACTTGGAAGGCTGAGGTGGAAGGATTGCTGGAGCCCAGCAGGTCATAGCTGGCCGGGAGTGGCCACTGAACTCCAGTCTGGGTGACAGAGTGAGACTCCAACTCAAAAATAAAAAATATAATAAAAATAAAATAATCTGCCCTGAATAATGCTTGGGTCAACAATGAAATCAAGATGGAAATTAAAATATTCCTCAAAATGAATGACAACAATGAAATAAGTTATTAAAACCTCTGGGACACAGCCAAAGCTGTGCTTAGAGGAAATTTATAGCACTTAAGGCCTACATTAATAAGACTGAAAGACTGCCTATCGATTACCTAAAATCAAACTACCTAAAATCAAACAGACAAACCAAAGCTAGCAGAAGAAAAGAAACAACAAAAATCAGAGTAAAACTAAAGAAATTGAAATAAAAAAACAACACAAGGGATCAATGAAACAAAAAATTGGTTCTTTGAAAAGATAAACAAAGTTGATAGAGCACTAGGCTAGATTAATTAAGAAATGAAGAGCTAGGATTCAAATTAGCTCAATCAGAAATGAAAATGGAGACATTAAAACTGATACAACAGAAATTCAAAAGCTCATTCAAAATTATTATAAACATCTCTGTGCAAACTAGACAATCTAGAGAAAATGGATACATTCTTAGAAACATACAATCTCCCCAGCCCTGAATCAGAAAGAAAGTAGAAGTCCTGAACAGAGCAATAATAAGTAGCGAGCTTGAAATAGAAATTAGAAGTCTCCAGACAAAAAAAAAAGTCCATGACATGATGGACTCACAGCTGAATTCTACTAGACATTCAAAGAAGAACTGGTAGCAGTTTTATTGAAGCTATTCCACAAGATTGAAGAGGAGAGAATCCTCCCTAATTCTACGAGGCCAATATCACTCTGATACCAAAGCCAGAAAAAGATACAACAAAAAAGAAAACTACAGACAAATATCCTTTATGAACATAGAGGTGAAAATCCTCAACAAAATATTAGCAAACTGAATTCAACAACACGTAACAAATAATACACCACAACCAAGTGGGTTTTATCCCAAGGGACACAAGGGTGGTTCAACATATGCAAGTCAATAAACACGATCCAGCCAGGCCTGGTGGCTCAGCCTGTAATCCGGCGCCTTTGGGAGGCTGAGGTGAGTGCCTGAGCCTGCGGGTTCGAGACCCGCCCGGGCAACTTGGCAAGACCTCATCTCTACAATAAATCAAAAAATTAGCCGGGCGTGGTAGTGCGCGCCTGTAGTTCCAGCTACTTGGAAGGCTGAGGTGGAAGGATCGCCAGAGCCCAGCAGGTCGAGGCTGCGGTGGCTGGGAGTGGCCACCGCACTCCAGTCTGGGCGACAGAGTGAGACTCCAACTCAAATTTTAAAAAAATAAAAAAATAAAATAAAATAAACACGACCCACTACATAAACAGAATTAAAAGCAAATATCATATGATCATCTCAAAAGACACAGAAAAAGCATTTTAAAATCTAGCATCCTTTCATGATTTAAAAAACCCTCAGCAAAATAGGCATAGAGGGAACATTCCTCAAAATAATAAAAGTAACATAGGACAAAACTACAGCCAATGTCATCATGAATGGAGAATAGTTGAACACATTACCCCTCAGAACTGGAACAAGTAAAAGATGCCCACTTTTACTACTCCTATTCAATATAGTAGTGGAAGTCCTAGTCAGAGCAATCAGGTAATAAAAAGAAATAAAACATATCCAAATTGAAAAAGAAGAAATCAAACCATCTCTATATGCTAATGATATGATCTTATACCTAGAGAATCCTAAAGACTCCTCCCAAAGACTCCTGGACTTGATCAGTGAATTTGGTAAAGTTTCAGGATACAAAATTCAAATCAGTAGCACTGCTATATACCAATAGTGACCAAGGGTACACACAAATCAGTAGCACTGCTATACACCAATAGTGATTAAGCTGAGAATCAAATCAAGAACTCAATTCCATTTACAATAGCAACCAAAGAGCTAAAATATCTAGGAATATATTTAACCAAAGAAGTGAAAGATCTCTACAAGGAGAACTACAACACTCTGATGAAAGAAATTGTACAGGACACAAACAAATGGAGAAATATCCCATGCTCATGGATTGGAAGAATTAACATTGTTAAAATGACCATATTACCCAAAGTAATCTACAGATTCCATGCAATCCCTATCAAACTACCAATGTCATTTTTCACAGAAATAGAAAAAAAATCCTAAAATTTATATGGAGTTTAAGGAAAGCCAGAATAGCCAAAGCAATTCTAAGCAAAAAAAAAAAAAAAAAAAAAAAAGAACAAAGCTGTAGGCAGTCACATTACCTGACTTCAAATTATACTGCAAGGTAATAGTAACCAAAACAGCATGGTACCAGAACAAGAGCAGGCACATGGACCAACGGAACAGAATAGAAAATTCAGAAACAAACCCAAATACCTACAACCAACTGATCTTTGACAAAGCAGACAAAAATATACACCGAGGAAAGGACACTCTATTCAACAAATGGTGCTGGGAAAATTGGATAGCTACATGCAGAAAAATGAAACTTGATGCCTATCTCTCCCCATATATAAAAATTAACTCAAGATGGAATAAAGACTTAAATGTAGACCTGAAACTATAAAAATCCTAGAAGAAAACCTAGGAAAAACACTTCTGGACATCAGCCTTGGCAAAGAATTTATGGCTAAAACTCCAAAAGCAAATGCAACAAAAACAAACAAGTGGGACTTAATTAAACTAAAAGCTCTGCACAGGAAAAAAAAAAAAAAGCAACAGAGCAAACTGTTGGGAGAAGAATGAGAGAAGATATTTGCAACTATACATCTGATAGAGGAATAATATCCAGAATCTACAAAGATCTAAAACAAATCAGCAAGAAAAAGCAAATAATCCCATTGAAAAGTGGGCAAATGACAATGAACAGACATCTCTCAAAAGAAGATATACAAATGTCTAATAAACATATGAAAAAATGCTCAACATCACTAATTGTCAGGGAAATGCAAATCAAAACCATTGTGAGTTACCACCTTACACCAGTCAGAATGGCCATTACTAAAAAGTCAAAAAACCATGGATGCTGGTGTGAGTGTGGTGAAAAGGGAACACTTATACACTGTTGGCAGGACTGTAAGTTAATATAACCTCTATGGAAATCAGTATGTAGAGATCTCAAAGAACTAACAGTCGATCTTACCATTTGACCCAACAATCCCACTACTAGGTATCAATCCAAAGGAACAGAAGTTGTTATGTAAAAAAGAGACCTGCACCTGCATGTTCATTGCAGAACAATTCACAATTGCAAAGATGTAGAATCAACCTAAATGTCTATCAACTGATCAGTGGTTAATGAAAATGCGGATATATACACTATGGAATACTATTCAGCTATCAAAAAGAATGAAATAATGTCATTTGCAGCAACTTACATGGAACTGGAGAACATCATCCTAAGTGAACTAACACAGGACAGAAAATCAAATGTTCTCATTTATAAGTGGGAGTTAAACTAAAGGTATGCAAAGACAGAGAATGGCATAATGGACACTGGAGACTTAGAAGAGGGAGAAGGGAAGGGGTAAAGGAACGAAAAATCACCTATCAGGTGCACAGGTGGGAGTGGAGAGTACATTTAAAGCCCAGGCCAAAAACTATTTGTGGTCCCTACAGCTACCAAAATTAAAAAATCACTCATAAGCGGATCTTGAACAATTATCGTAATACTATAAAGAAAAGATTGGCAGTAGCGGGAAACTTCCAGGAGAGGGGAGGGAAAGTGGGATTGGCGTTCTGCCTGAGGTTCTGCCTTGTCAACAAGGGCACCTGCATAATGAACATTTGTATACCTAACCCCGAATTATACTCCACATCTTTAAAATAAAAAAATTAAAAGTTTAAAAAAGAAGACACAATGTACCAGAATGCATGGGATACTGCTAAAGCAGTGCTTATAAAATTTAATTTATAGCTTTTAAAAGCTTATAAGTTAAATTTATAGCTTTCATCATGTAATCTTCTACTTAAGACACCGGAAGAAGAAGGGGAAACCAAACCTAAAGCAAGAAGAAAGAAGGAAGAAAGTAATAAAGATTAGAATACATATTTATGAAGTAGAAATTAGGAAAACAATAGAGAAAATAAAGAAAACCAAAAGCTAGCTCTTTGAAAAGATGAACAAAATTGACAAATCTTTAGCTATACAGACCAAGCAAACAAGAGAAATCTCTAATTACTAGATTCGAGATCTAGTAATTAAGAGAGAATATTACTATCTACTAAGTAAGAGAGAATATTACTATCAATCTTACAGAAATAAAAAGGATTATAGGCTGGTTCCGTGGCTCATACCTGTAATCCCAGCACTTTGGGAAGCCAAATGGGAGGATTGCTTGAACCCAAGTGTTCGAGACCAGCCTGGGTAGCACAGCAAGATCTCATCTTTACAAAAAATACAAAAATTAGTCAGGCACAGTGATGTGCTCCCATAGTTCCAGCTACTCAGGAGGCTAAGGTGGAAGGGTCATCTAAGCCCAGAAGGATGAGGCTGTGGTGAGCCATTATCGTGTCACTGCACTCCAGCCTGGGTGACAGAGTGAGACTCTAAAACAATAATAATAATCATAAATAATAATCATTATTATTATAGCTGAGCGTGGTGGTGTATACCTATAATTCCAGCTCCTTGAGAGGCTGAGGCAGGAGGATCTCTTGAGCCCAAGAGTTCGAGGCCAGTCTGGGCAACACAGTGAGACTCTATTTATAAAGGAAAATTATAAAGAAATACCATGAAAAATTGTAGATAAATTAGACGAAATGAACAAATTTCTAGATGAACACAAACTACCCTAACTGACTCAAGATGAAACAGACAATCCAAAGATACTTGTAACAACAAGTAAAGAGATTGAATTATTAATCAAAAACAACCCACAAAAAACTGCAGGCCTAATGGCTTTACTGCTAAATTCCACTGAATATTAAAAGAAATTAATACTGATTCTTCACAAACTCTTCAAAGAAATAGAAAAGGAGAGAACATTTCATAACTCACTCACTGATTCTGTAAGGTCAATATCATCCTGACACTAAAACCATAGATTTCACATGAAAAGAAAACTACAGACCAATATATTTTATGAATGTGGACAAAAATTCTGAAAAATATACAATGATCTTTAAAAAGTATAACATACGCAAGTGGGATTTATCTCTGGAACGAATGGATAGTTCAATGTACAAAAATCAGAAGAATTAGAAGGGAACTTCCTGAACCTGATAAAAGGCATCTGTGAAAAGCCTGCAATTAGTATAACACTTAATGGTGAAAGACTAAATGTCTTCCTTTTAAAATCAGTAATAAGACAAGGATGTCCACTCTCACTACTATTCAACATTGTACTAGAGGTTTTGGCAAGAGCAGTTAGGCAAGAAAAAGAAGAGGCATGCAGATAGGAAAAGAAGCAAAATTGTTTCTACTCAAAGATGACATGATCTTGTAGAAAGAAAATTCTAAAGATTTCAGTAAAAAAACAGAGTATGTGCTCAATAAGATTGCAGGATACATTATCGGTATAGAAAAATGAATTGTACTTTTATACACTTGCAATGAATGTCCTGAAAGTAAAATTGTAAAAACACTTCCTTGGTCTGGTACAGTGGCATTTCCCGCTACTTGGGAGGCTGAGGCAGGAGGATTGCTTGAGCTCAGGAATTTGAGACCAGCCTGGACAACACAGTAAGACCCTATCTCTAAAAAGCAAAAACAAAACAAACAAACAAATAAAAGATCACTACCACTTATGATAGCCTCAAAAAGAATAAAATACTTGGGAACAGATTTTACAAAAGCACTTTAAAATTTATACTCTGGAAACTTCAAAACATTGTTGAAAGAAAATAAAGAAGACCTAAGTGAACAGATGCTCATGTCCGTCGATTGGAAGACTTGATATTATTAAGATAGCAATACTGCCCAAATTGATCTATAGATTTATCACAGTCCCTCTCAGAATTGCAACTGGCTTCTTTGTAGAAATTGACAAATTGTTCCTAAAATTCATAAGGAAACTCATCCCAGAATAACCAAAACAATCTTGAAAAAGAACTAGATTGGAGGATTCACACTTTATGATTTCAAAACTTACTATAAAGCAACAGTGATCAGGACAGTGTGGTATTAGCATAAGGATAGGCATATGTTTCAACAGAATAGAATCGAGTGTCAAGAGGAAGCCTGATTTTCAACAAGGGTGCCAAGACCATTCAATGGGAAAAAGAATGATGCTGGGACATCTAGATAGCCAAAGGCAAAATAATATAGCTGGGTTCTTCATATCATATATGAAAATTTACTCAAAATGTTTCAAAATTCTGAATATAAGAACTAAAATTAGCTGGGTGTGGTAGCTCACGCTTGTAATCCCAACAATTTGGGAGGCAGAGGTTAGAGGATGGCCTGAGCCCAGGGGTTCGAGACCAGCTTGGGCAACATGGCGAGACCTCATCTCTACAATCAATCAATCAATCAATCAATAAAATTAGCCAGGCATGGTGGTGCATACCTGAGTGCCAGATACTTGGAAGGCTGAGGCGAAAGATCCCCCAGCCTAGCAGGTCGAGGCTGTGGTAGCCATGAGTGTGCCACTGCACTCTAGGCTGGGCGACAGAGTGAGGCTCCAACTAAAAAAATAAAAATTTTAAAAAGAGCTAAAATTATTAAATTAAAAGCAAAAACTCTTAGTAGAAGATATAGGGGTAAATTTGTATGACCTTGGATTTGGCAGTCGTTTCTTAGGTAGGAGACCAAGAGCATTAGCAACAAAAGAAAAAAATAGATAAATTGAACTTTATCAAAATTGAAAACTTTTGTGCTTCAAAGGACACTATCAAGAAAATTAAAAGGCAATCTACAGAATGGGAGAAAATATTTGCAAATCATATGTCTGATAAGAAACTTTATCTAGAATAAACAAACTCTCACAAACCCAAAGATAGAGACAACCCAATTTAAAAGTTGGCAAAAGAGCCAGGCTCAGTGGCTCAGCCTGTAATCCCGCGCCTTGGGAGGCTGAGGTGAGTGGATTGCCTGAGCCCGTGGGTTCAAGACCCGCCTGGGCAACTTGGTGAGAGCTCATCTCTACAATAAATTAAAAAATTAGCCGGGTATGGTAGCACGCGCCTGTAGTTCCAGCTACTTGGAAGGCTGAGGCAGAAGGATCGCTGGAGCCCAGCAGGTTGAGTCTGAGGTAGCCGGGAGCGGACACTGCACTCCAGTCTGGGCGACACAGTGAGACTCCAAATCAAAAAAATAAAAATAAAATAAAATAAAATAAAAGTTGGCAAAAGATCTGAATAGACATCTCTTCAAATAAGATATATGAGCGGCTAATAAGCACATGAAAGGTTGCTCAACATATTTAGTCACTAGGGAAATGCAAACCACAACCACAATGAGATACCACTTTATATGCACTAGGATTACTTTAATTTTAAAAATGTGATATAGGAAATGTTGGCAGAGATGGAACAATTGGAACCCTCATACACTGCTGCTGTGAATGTTAAATGGTACAGCCTCACAGAAGGCATAATGGCGGTTTGTCAAGTAGCTAATTATAGAGTACCATATGATCCAGCAATTCCATTCGTAGGTATATATCCAAGAAAAATGAAAACACATTTAAACACAAAAACTTGTACACAAATGTTTATAATCCCATTATGCATAATTGCCAAAAGGGAAAAACAATCCAAATGTCCATCAACAGATGAATGGATAAGCAAAATGTAGTATATTCATACAAAGGAATATTATTTGACAATAAAAAGGAATTAAACAGTGATACTGCTACAACATGGATGAACACTGAACACATTATACTAAGTGAAAGAAGCCAAACACAGAAGAGAACATTTCTATGAGTCTATTATAGTAAATGTTCTTAGTAAGAAAATGTATAAAGATGAAAAGCAAGCCGGACTTGGTGGCTCAGCCTGCAATCCCAGCACTTTGGGAGGCCGAGGTGAGTGGATTGCCAGAGCCTGTGGGCTCGAGACCAGCCTGGGCAACTTGGTGAGACCTCATCTCTACAATAAATAAAAAATTAGCCGAGCGTGGTAGCGCACACCTGTAGTTCAGCTACTTGGAAGGCTGAGGCGGAAGGATCACTGGAGCCCAGCAGGTCGACGCTGGGGTGGCCGAGAGCGTGCCACCGCCCTCCATCCTGGGTGACGGAGTGAGACTCCAACTCAGGAAAGAAAAAAAAAAAAGATGAAAAGCAGATTGGTGGTCACCTAGGATGATGGGGATGGGGCATGATAGAGTAAGGATATGGGTTTTTTTTTTTTGAGGTGATGAAAATTCTAATAATGACTGTGGTGATTGTTGCACATATGATGTAATTATACTAAAAACCGTTAGATTGTACAGTTTAAGTAAATTGCATGCTATATTAATTATTTCATTAAGGCTGTTTGGTTTTATTTTATTTTCTAATGTTTTTTAATTTTTTTTTTTTTTAGTTGGAGTCTCACTCTGTCACCCAGACTGGAGTGCAGTGGCCGCTCCCGGCCACCGCAGCCTCGACCCGCTGGGCTCCGGCGATCCTCCTGCCTCAGTCTTCCAAGTAGCTGGAACTACAGGCGTGCACTATCACGCCAGGCTGATTTTTGATTTGTTGTAGAGATAAGGTCTCGCCAAGTTGCCCAGGCGGGTCGTGAACCCGCGGGCTCAGGCAATCCACTCACTTCAGCCTCCTAAAGGTGCAGGGTTACATGCTGAGCCACCGAGCCCGGCAATTTTTTTTTAATTTTAAAAATGTGGGGTACAATTCAGGGTTAGGTATACAAATGGTTATTATGCAGGTACCCTTATTGATGAGGTATGTCTCTCCCTCCCCTCCCTCCCTTGGTAGTTTCCCACTACTGTCAATTCCTTACAGTATTATGGTAAGCATTCAAGGTCGGCTTATGAGTGAGAACATGTGGTACTCAATTCTTTGTTTCTGTTACAGATTATTGAGTATTATAGACTCTAAGTCCATTCAAGTTGCTGCGAAGTTCATAATTTTGTACTTTTTTTGTTTGAAAGCAGGATTTATTAAGAGGACAGGAAAGCTCCCACAGTGGGAGGGGACGCGAAGAGGTTGTCCAATTTTGTACTTCTTGATGGCTGTGTAATAATCCATCGTGTATATGTACCACCTTCTTTTTTTATACAGTCCTCTTTCTATGGGCAGCACAGTTGGTTCCATGTTTTTTGCTATTGTGAATAATGCTGCAATAAACATGTGTGTGCAGGTATCTTTTTCATAGAGTGATTTGAGTTCCTCCGGGTATATTCCCAGATAGTTTTTAAAGAAAATACGAGACATCCCTGTGGTGGTGAAAATGTACTTTCTCTTGAAGAAAACCAACAAATCTAGGAGAATACCTGGATTGTACAGTAAGTGTATGTTTACTATTTTATCTGTCAACAATACCTGAGAATTCCAGTTGCTCCAGGCCCTTACTGATTTTTAATTTAAGCCATTCTACTAGGTATGTGTTATAGCATTGAGGTTTTGTTTTGGTTTTAATTTTGCACTTTTTGAATGACTAATGATGTTGAGCATACTTTCATATGCTTATTTTACTTGCTTTTCATGTATCTTTTTTTTTTTTAAAGTCAGAATCTCACTCTATTGCCCATGTTGGAGTACATGGCCTAATCACAGCTCACTGCAGCCTCAACCTTCTGGGCTCAGGCGATTCTGCTTTAGCCTCTGAGTACCTGGGACTACAGGTCTGTGCCATCATGTCCAGCTAATTTTTTTGATTTTTTAGAGATAATGTCTCGCTATGTTACCCAGGCTAGACTCGAATTCCTGGTCTCAAGGAATCCTCCCACCTTGGCTTCCCAAAGTGCTGGGATTACAGGCGTGAGCCATCACACTTGGCTGACATCCATGTGTCTTCGGTGAATTGTCTCCCAAGTTTAAAGTGATAAAATAAATTATAAAAGAATAAAAATCTAACAAAAACTAGAAACCTAAATAAACAAACACAATTTGGAAAAAAACCTGGAGAAAATATTTGCCATGCTTATGAGAGGACAGGGATGACAGGACTAAAATGTAAAAAGAGATGCTGGAATTTGCTTTTCCTTTGGAGTGCACCTGCTTTGTGTGCATACAACTTTCTACTGTATCAGACTAATTTGTAAAGGTCTGTGACTCTGCACATGTGATCTGGAAGCTGACAAGTGCCCAGAGAGACCAGTCAGAACTTTTAAGAAATAGGCAGGAAGTCTCAGCCCAAGAATGTTCTGCTTAGAAACAAGGCCAGCGTGCAGAGGCAATAGGAAGTGAATGGAAATCAGAAGGAAGATGCAGGGCACCTTCACAGGGTAGGGGAGCCCATAGGCGTGGGCATGGATAGCAGGGATAGGGGCAAGGGGAAAACAGACCATGGCACAGGGGTTGGTTACAGGGGCACAAGAAATAGCAGAAAGAGGTAGGGCAAGTATGTCCCTTATTTCTTGAACTAATTTTTTCTGTCACTCCCTTCTTCTCTCCTTTGGCAACTTCAATTCCTTGTACATTACTTCAGTTCCTTGTATATGCTTCTTGAAGTTGTCCCATGGCTCTCTGATGCTATCTTGCTTTGGATTTTTTTCTTTGTTTTGAAGCATTTCTGTTACTATGCCTTCAAGTTCACTAATCTTTCCTTCTGCAACGTCTAATGTGTTATTAATCCTACCCCACGCATTTTTTCAGCTTGATGTTATAGTTTTCATGCTTAGAAATTTGTGACTTTTTAATGATCTTCCTTGTGTCTACTTAACTATTTGAACGAAGGAATATAACAAATTGTTATAATAACTGCTTTAATGTCCCTCTTCTTTGCTAATTTTAATATTGGTATAAATTCTGGGTCAGTTTGGATTGACTGTCAGACTGATTATTCTCACTTGGGATCATCTACCTGTTCCTTTTTGTTCCTTGTTATTTTTGTTTGAATGCTAGGCATTGTTAACTTTACCTTACTTGATGGGACATATTCTTGTATTCTTATTCATCTTCAGGAACTTTGCAATTTAATTGTGTGCTTGGAAACAGCTTTATCATTTTGGGTCTTTGTTTTTTGTTAGATGGATCTGGAGCAGTGCTGCACTGGTCTCTGTGGACTCTCAGCTCCATTTCCTCCACTCAGGTAATCCATTCTGCCTCCCTTTGCTGCAGTCTAGAAACTCTTTCCAAGTAGTCATAGGGATCACCTTGTTTGTGTCCCATCTTGCTGGGATCACAGTCTTCTTTTTGGTATCCAGTTTTTTTTCTTGTAGAGATGGGGTCTCTCTGTGTTGTCTAGGCTAGAGTACAGTGGTTATTCACAGGCACAATCATGTATACTGTAGCCTTGAACTCCTAAGCTTGAGGGCCTCCTGTCTCAGCCTTCTGAGTACTGGGACTACAGGCACGTGCCACCATATCTGGCATGATATCGTGTCTTGAAACCATTGTTTTATGTATTTCAACTGGCTCCTTTGGTGATTTCAGGTAAGAGGATCAACCTAGTCCTTGTTACTCCATTTGGGCTGTTAAGTTGCAATCCCTAATGTTTTCCTGCTTCTTGTCTCCCCATCCTCTCCAAACAGTATTGTAAAAACACAGTTACCAACATTTCCTTCAAGAATTTTCTAAGTGCTAGGATTTTGCCTATGTGATTCCCATCTGTCCTCATAACCACAGGGTTTTTTTTTTTTAAAATCAAGTAGGAGTCTCACTCTGTTGCCCAGGCTAGAGTGCAGTGGCATGCTCATGGCCACCACAGTCTTCACCTACTGGGCTCAGGCGATCCTTCTGCCTCAGTCTTCCAAGTAACTGGAACTACAGGCATGTGCCACCATGCCTGGCTCATTTTTTTTTTTTTAACTTTTTTGTAGAGATGAAGTCTTGCCATGTTGCCCAGACTGGTCTCGAACCCCTGGGCTCAGGTAATCCTCTCGTTTCCATCTCCCAAAGTGCTGGGATTACAGGTGTGAGCAACTGTGCCTGGCATACACAAGGGTTTTTTTTTTTTTTTTTAACTTCATCTTTACTTTGAATAGCTAAAAAATGAGGCCCAGATGATTGCTGGTTTGGAGCCCAGACAGGCCTGTTAGCCTTGTTGCAGAATTGCCAGGGGCATTCCGTGACTCCTACAGGAAGGCTCTGGCTCTTCATTCTTAAAAGTTCCCACTTGTGGCCTGGTCTTTGATGTGTCCATGCCCATATGCTCTGTGTATCTTGGCTTTGTTGGATAAGAACATGTGCTTGGGTCTCATACAGCCACTTGACATTCGAGCGAAACATGGAGTGGGATGGCCACTAGGCAGGGAAGCAACCAGAGAGAGGTCAGTGGTCGGAGTAACCCAGGCCTTCTGATTCCAAAGTCCAGAGCACCTTTCTCGGACTTAGAATCATATACATCTGACAGGGTGGTGAAGACAAAGACCAGGACCCAGGAGTGGATAGGTCTCAGCCTTCCCTGTGCTTGAAAATTCTGTGATTCTATCTCTTCTTCTGTGGATCAACATCTGGACTCCTTTTTTTTTTTTGAGTTGGATTCTCACTCCGTCACCCATGTTGGAGTGCAGTGGCATGCTCACGCCCATCCCAGTGTCGACCTGTTGGGCTCCAACAATCCTTCCGCCTCAGCCTTCCAAGTAGCTGGAACTATAGGTGTGCGCTACCACGTCTGGCTAATTTTTTTTATTTACTGTAGAGACACGGTCTCACCAAGTTGCTCAGGCTGGTGTTGAACCCATGGGCTCAGGCAATACACTCACTTTGGCCGCCCAAAGTGCTGGGATTACAGGCTGAGTCATTGAGTCTGGCCTCACCACTGTCTAAGACAATTCCATGTTTCCTGATAATTCATTAATACATCCAGACTGTGCTTGTAAATTTCCTTTCATGAAAGTGGTCAGTCAGGTACAATCCTTGTTGCTCAGTATGATTGGGTCCTGGGACACAGCAAGGCTAGAGACAAGAATCACGATGACACACTGGGAGATTATCCATGCAAGGTGGCCTGCCTGCTAGTCCCAGGTCATTCTGAAGTGCTTGCGTGTCCAGAGAAGTGACCTCCAACACTGAAATGAATTTCTGTTTGGAGGGAACCAGATGACATCAAAGATCGCTTCTGGGTGTGATGTCCTGTCACCGCCTACTTTAGAAGAGAGTTCTACAGGGCAGGGAGGGAAGTGAAAGTCAAAAGGAAAAGGCAAGAGAAGTCAGGATGGTTTGGTATCCAATGTGTGTTCATTTATTTTACACTTACAAAAGAAATCGCCCACCCCTTTGCCCAATTCCCCCAAAAGTCTCTTTTTACAAACATTTAAAAATTAAATTCAAATGAAGATAGACAAGTTAATTTCAGTACAAGTGTAGCTGTCATAATTCGAGTTTATATTTCCTACAAGTGACCAATGTCCAAGTGACTTATAGGGAAATCCTGATTATTGGCCAAAGGAAAATTCCATATAACAAGTTAGCAAATTCTAGTACAAAAATAGTCCGTGTGTTGGAACAGCTTTCCTTTTACATAGGTCTCCGGTCAGTCTGCTGACTGCATGATAACCTAACGCTTCTGGGTTCTCGCTCTCACAAATGGCTCATTTGACATAGCTGAAGCAGCACGGTGCCTGCAGTGGCAGGGGCTAGTGTCCACCTAGTGTCCACCTCGGGGCTGTGCTGGAGAAGGCAGGCCTTGGAGTGCCTTGTTGGCCCTGGGGCAGCTGGGCTGGGTCCCAACCCCAGCTCTGCACGGGGCGCCTGGAAAGAAGGACAAGCCGCCCACTCCCGAGGCAACATCAGGCCCAGGATACAGGGCACACTTTGCCCAGGGAGCTGGGCTGGCACTGGTGCAGGACAGCACATCTCCTGTCAGTGTTTCCTCCTTCCACCATAGCCTGGCCGGGTGAGAGACGGCCCTCCATGTTGTCAGCGGCGAGAGTGAGAGCCTGCCCTTGCTGCAGCTGGGGCAGGTTGGGGCAGGCTACTTGTCCCTCAGGATGTCGAGCTGCTCCTGACACTCGGTGAAGAGACGCTGGAAACGGAGATTCTGCCCAATGACTGGCAGCAGCTCCTTCAGTAGCTCCCTCTTTCGCAGACCCTGTGGACACAGGAGTGACAGTTGAGTGACAGTGTCAATAAAGAGACCCAGATTGTATAGGACATCCCTGCCCTGGCAGAGACCCTCATGTCTGCTCATCGGAGAGGAAAAGAACGATTCCTCTGCATGCGAGAAATCCTGGAAGAGCTGAAAGTCTGGGCACACCTGGGGGACAGGGTAGCAGGTGAGGGGAACAACACAGCTCAGGGACACAGGAAGGATGAGGCTAGCAAAGCATCTGCTCCTCCATCTGCTAGCACAGCCACTGTTGATGTTTCCAGTGATTGGGCAGTGGCTGCAGTAACTTAACCTCAGGGCAGGATGAAGGTGGAATATCAAGGCTGAAGGTCAGGTTGATGGCCATCTGGGAGGGGCTGCTCCCTTACACTGGTGCTCCTGGGGACTTGAGGTCAAGCCCTGGGGCAATGACATGCTGGGAGGCAGTAACTAGCTGTGGTTTTCCAGTCCTGCCTGGGGTACTCTGCCCTTGGCCCTTGCCCATGTCTCCTCTACATTGGGGCACACCAATACCATTGTCTCCAATGCATACTGCCAGGTGGGTCTCTGTTACACAGACTAAGACCAGAATCCTGAGCAGTGCAGCTGCCACAAAGCAAAAACCAACAGGCAGACGACACACACCACTGGAAGAGAAGACCCGAGCCCTTTAAGTGTGAGAGACACCCCTGTAACAAGACTAGAAATGACAGGAAAGATAACCAAGTAATTAAGTATCAGATTGGAGCAACACAGAAGTGCAGGAGATAGGATTAAGTAGGAGAATGGGTACTCAGTAGTCCATACTCTAAGAGGGAGACTTCGACATTAGAGTGCAGTAGTCAGAACAGAGACCACACTATCTGGTCCTTTACAGAAAAAGTCTGCCAACTCCTAAAACAGACCATGTTTCTGACAAACACACAACTAAGTGAAACTCATGGGTCAAAGAGGAAATTAATTCTAAATAACGGACATAAAAAGTGAGTTGGGCATGGTGGCTCATGCCTGTAATCCCAGCACTTTGGGAGGCAGAGGTGAGAGGATTGCCTGAGCCCAGGGGTTCAATACTAACCTGGGCAACTTGGTGAGACCTTGTTTCTACAATAAATCAAAAAATTAGCCAGGTGTGGTGGCGCATGCCTGTAGTTCCAGTTACTTGGAAGGCTGAGGTGGAAGGATTGCCTGAGCCCAGCAGGGCGAGGCTGCAGTGGCTGAGAGTTTGACACTGCACTCCAGCCTGGGCGACAGAGTGAAACTCCAACTCAAAAAAAAAAGGGAGTAAAAAATGACTTATAACAGTGGTGATAAAAACACTGAATACTCCAAAACTGGTAAGGTTCAACAAATGTAGGGCTTTTAGAGACATGTACAAACATAAAACAGCTTATACTATGTTAGGGAATATAAAAGAATGACAAACCAAGACTCTAACCTAGAGGTATAAGGGGGGGAAAAAAAAGAGACACCAGATAAAAACATTTTAAAAAAGGAGAAGAAGCTGGGCTCGGTGGCTCAGCCTGTAATCCCGCGCCTTTGGGAGGCTGAGGTGAGTGGATTGCCTGAGCCCGCGGGTTTGAGACCCGCCTGGGCAACTTGGCGAGACCTCATCTCTACAATAAATCAAAACTGAGCCGGGTGTGGTAGTGTGTGCCTGTAGTTCCAGCTACTTGGAAGGCTGAGGCGGAAGGATCGCCGGAGCCCAGCAGGTCGAGGCTGCGGTGGCCAGGAACAGCTACTGCACTCCAGTCTGGGTGACAGAGTGAGACTCCAACTCAAAAAAAAAAAAGAAGCAAGATGACAAAAAAAATTGAAATCAATAAAATAAAATTGAAAACAAAGTTTCAGTAGAGAAGATGAATAAACACAAAAGTTATTTTTTGAAAAGACTACAGGACAAACTTCTGGCAAGATTAATCAAGAGGGAGAGTTCAAATAAATAATATTAGGAATAATAAAGGGATATAATTACAGATGCAGAAGAGATAAAAATATGAGTATTATCAACAACTTTATGCCAACAAATTTGAATATTTCGAGAAACAGGGCAGATTCTTAGAAAAATATAATTTATAAAAACTGTATCAATAATAAACAGGAAGGAGGAATCAATCAGTACCACACAGAAAAACATCAGGTATACTAAGTTTTATAATTTACATCTATGAAACTTCTAAGGATCAAATTTTTATATAAACTCAGAGAATAAAAAATGAGGAATTCCACCTAACTCATTCTATGAGGCAAATATAACTTTGTTTCTAAAACCAGACAGGGATAGCATGAGAATGGAAAATTCTAGACCTATTTCATCCATGAAACAGATGTATAAATCCTCTATAAATCATTAGCAACAAATTCTAACAGTGAATAAAAAAAGACAATAACTATGATCAAATTAGGCTTATCCAGGAAAGCAAGGAGAGGTTAATATTAGAAAACTTATACTATATTAAGAGATTTTAATACTGTACAGGAGAACTTAGCAAGATTAAGAAGACATAAGAAGAAGACATGGAATTAGAAAATAAGATTAAATGCTTATTTAAGATGACCTGAAGGCCAGGCATGGTGGCTCATGCCTGTAATCCCAGCACTTTTGGAGGCCAAGGTGAGAGGATCGCTTAATGCCAAGCATTTGAGATCACCCTGGGCGACACAGTGAGACCCTGTCTCTAAAAAAAAAAAAAAAAAGAAAAAGAAAAAATTAAGAAGACTGACTTAATTGCTTATTTCATATAGACAAAACTACTGATACACAAATTAATAAAAAAAAAGTGTGGAAGAGTGTAGAAAGATGGGTAGTGACTAATATACCAAAGTAAAATTCATTTACCTACAGCAGCAATAATTAGAAAAATATAAATATCATAATATGCACAATAAGATATCCAAGAATAAACCTAACAAAAGATGTATATGGCCTATATGCTGAAAATTATAAAACTTTAAGGTTTTTAATACTAGTTTTAGTAACTTAAGTAAAGTACTAGTATTTTACTTTTATTTTATTTTTTGAGTTGGGGTCTTACTCTGTAGCTCAGGCTGGAGTGCAGTGGCATAATCACAGCACACCGCAGCCTCAAACTCTTGGTCTATAGTGATTCTCCTGCCTCAGTCTCCCAACTAGGTGGAACTACAGGCGTGTGCCATCATGTCTTGCTAATTTTTAAGATTTTTGTAAAGACGAGGTCTTGTTATCATGCCCAGGCTGGTCTTGAATGCCTTGATTCTGGCAATCCTCCCACCTTGGCTTACCAAAGTGCTGAGAATACAGGCATGAGCCACTGTACCCAGCCAGTATTAGTATTTTAAATTAAGGCATTAGCCGGGCTCGGTGGCTCAGCCTGTAATCCCGCGCCTTTGGGAGGCTGAGGTGAGTGGATTGCCTGAGCCCGTGGGTTCGAGACTCGCCTGGGCAACTTGGTGAGAACTCATCCCTACAATAAATCAAAAATCAGCTGGGCGTGGTAGCACGCACATGTAATTCTGCTACTCGGAAGGCTGAGGCAGAAGGATCGCCGGAGCCCAGCAGGTCAAGGCTGCAGTGGCCGGCAGCGGCCACTGCACTCCAGTCTGGGTGATAGAGTGAAACTCCAAATCAAAAGAAAAAAAAAAAATTAAGGCATTAAAGAAAAGCTAAATAAATGAAGAGAAAATGCAATATGGTAAAGATGCTAACTATTTCTAAGCAAACCTACTGAGTCAATACATCTGTAATCACTAATAAGATAATTCTAAAATTTATATGGAGGATTAAAAAGCCAATAGTTAAGATCCTCACTATCTAATCAGATATGTAGGTTTTTCACTTTTCATTCTTTTCTTTTTTATCAAGAGACAGGGTCTTGCTAGGTTGCCCAGGCTGGAGTGCAATGGTGTGATCATAGGTCACTGTAACCTTGAACTCCCAGGCTCAAGAGATCCTCCTGCCTCATCCTCCCAAGTAGCCAGGACTATAGGCACATGCTACCACACTGGCTAATTAAAAACATTTTTTTAATTGAGAACCTCTCTGAACCTATTCTGGTCCAGGGGCTGCTCAATTAAAAAAAAAATTTATTTTTGGCTGGGTGCAGTGGCTCAGGCCTGTAATCCCAGCATTTTGGGAGGCTGAGGTGAGAGAACTGCCTGAGTCCAGGTGTTTGCCATCACCCTGGCCAACTTGGTGAGACCTTGTCTCTACAATATATCAAAAAATTAGCCGGGCGTGGTAGCACACGCCTATAGTTCCAGCTACTTGGAAGGCTGAGGTGGAAGGATCGCTTGAGCCCAGCAGGTCAAGACTGCAGTGGTCGTGAGCATGCCAGTGCCCTCCAGCCTGGGTGACAGAGTGAGACTCTGACTTAAAAAAAAAAAAAAAAAAAATTTTACAGAAACGAAGTCTCACTATGTTGCCCAGTCTATTCTCAGACTCCTGGCCTCAGGCAATCCTAATGTCTCAGCCTTCCAAAGCACTGGGATTATAAGCATGCACTGTGCCCAGCCAGTTGTGTAAGTCAATTATGAAGCAAGAGTAATTTAGACAGATCTTGTAAATAGATCCAAACTTTAACATATGAGAGAGAAGGCAAAACAGATACAGTGGGGGAAAAGAGGGAGTTATTTAATAGATATGAAACCAAGTAAAAGTGGATCCTTAATTCAGAACACACCTCCAAAGGGTTAAGAACTAAAAATGTCAAAATTGTTAAAGAATCTAAATGTCAAAATGTCAAAAATTTCTGCTTTTTAAAGCAAAACAATGAAAATATAATTAGTGATTTATAACACATATAGAAGTAAATAGTAGACAACAGCATCACAAAGGCCAGAGGGAGGATATAAATTAAAAACATTAGGTGGGTGTGGTGGCAAGTGCCTATAGAGGCTGAGGAGGGAAGATCAGCTGAGCCCAGGAGGTCAAGGCTGCAGTAAGCCATGACTGTGTCAGTGCACTCCAGTCAAGGTTTCAGAGTGAGACCCTAACTCAAAAAAAAAAAAAAAAAAAAATTTTTATAAAATATATGAAGTAGCATTACATTTCTTGAAGGGAGAGTGTAATAAGTTAAAGATATATTATATGCCCTAAAACAACCACCAAGACCAAAAAGCAAAACTATTTTTTTCTCTCTTTCTCACACACACACTTCAAAAACAAATCAACAAAATAGCCAATAAACTAACAAATGGATAAAATGGAATGACAGAAAATAATGAATTCATTCAAAAGAAGACATAAAAAAGATAAATGGATAAGATAGTAGATCTAAACCCCAAAATATTAATAATCATGAAATGTCAGCTGGGCATGGTGGCCCAAGCCTGTAATCCCAATACTTTGGGAGGCCAAGGCAAGAGGATTGCCTGAGACCAGGGGTTCAAGACCAGCCTGGGCAACTTGGTGAGACCTCATCGCTACAATTAAAACAAAAAATAGCTGGGCATGGTGGCTTGCACCTGTAGTTCCAGCTACTTGGAAGGATGAGGTAGAAGGATCGACTGAGCCTAGCAGGTCGAGGCTGCGGTGGCTGTGAGTGTGCTACACTGCACTCCAGCCTGGGCAACAGAGTGAGACTCCATCTTAAAAAAAGAAAAAGTATCTTAAAAGCAGCAAGAGAAAAGCAACTCATTACTTAAAAAGGATACTAAGATTATCAGTGTGTTCAGCAGAAGAACAAATTTAAAGCAGTGAAAGAAAAAAAACTGACAACTGAGAATACTATATCCAGCAAAAATGTACTTGAAAAATGAGGAAGAGATAAGAATATTTCCACATAAATAAAACCCGAGGGAATTCATGGCTAAAGACCAGTTCTACAAAAAAAAGCTAAATCAAGGTCCTTCAAGGACCCTGAATAAAGTCCTTCAAGGTGAAACAAAAGGATGCTAGACAGTAACATATAAAGTTTTCCAGTAAAGGTTGATAGATGGAAAAAATATAAAAACCTAAATTTCTATAATTTTGGCTGGTAACTCTATTTGTTAATATTTTATGGAATTCAAAAGATAAAAGTATACAAATAATTATAAATCTGTTAATGGGTATATAACACATAAAGATATAATTTTTTATATCAATAACCTAAAATAATGGGGAGGGAGTTATAAGGAGGTAATGTTGCATGCAATTGAAATTATTAATCAGTTATAGTTATAGATTGAAGAACTTTAGAATGTTTTATGTAATCTTCATGGCAACCACACAGAAAATATCTGTAATATATACACAAAAGGGAAGGGAATCAAAACATGGTACTAGAAAAAAAAAACTAAACACAGGAGAAGTCAGCAAAGGAGTAAATGAGGGATAAAAAAGTTATAAAACATATGGAAAATTAATTTTAAAAGGAAATACTAAATCTTCATCAGTAATTACTTTAAGTGTAAATAGATTAAAATTTCTCAAAAGATATAAATTGGCAGAATAGATTTAAAAAAATAGGATCCAACTATATGCTATCTACAAAGGTCTCAATTTAGATCTATGAACATTCACAGGTTGAAAGTGAAAGGATAGAAAAAGACATTCCATGCAAATAGTAATCATAAGAAAGCAGGATAGCTACACTAAATCAGATAAAATAGACTTAAAAAGACTTACAGTAAAACTATTACAAGAGAAAAAGAAAGACATTATATAATGATAAAAGGGTCAACTCACCAAGCAGATATAATAATTATAAACCTAGATGCACCAAATATCAAAACTACAAGTGTATGAAGCAAACATTGTAAGAATTAATGGGAGAAATAGACAGCTCTGCAATAATAGGAAACTTCGATACCCTACTTTCAATAATGGAATAACCAGACAGATTATCCATAAGGAAATAGAGGACCTGAACATTCATTAGGTGAAATGGACCTAATAAACATATAAAGAAAACTTCACCCAACAGAGCATACATACTTTCCTCAAGTGCACATGAAACCTTCTCCAGGACAGACTATATGTTAGGCCACACAATAAGTCTTAAAACATTTTAAAATACTGAAATTGTATAACAGTATCTTTTCTGATCACAATGGAGTGAAACTACAAATGAAATGGATCAACAGTAAAGAAAAACTAGAAAATATTGTGGAAATTAAAAAAACACACTATTAAGTAACCAATTATTCAAAAAAGATATATTGAGACAAACAAAATGAAAACACAATATACCAAAATTTCTGGGATACAGTGAAATCAGTGCTAAGAGGAAAAGTTCACAAGTGTAAATACATTAGAGAAGATCTCAATTCAATAATTTAACTTTACACCTTAGTGATCTAGAAAAAGAACAAACCAAACCCAAAGCTAGCAGAAAGAAGGAAATTATAGAGATCAGCACAGAGACAAATAAAATACAGAACAGAAAAAATAACAGAGATAATCAATGAAAGCAACAGCTGGCTCTTTGAAAAGATCAACAAAGTTGATAAGCTTTTTTCTTTTCTTTCTTTTTTTTTTTATTTAAAAACAGAGTCTCACTCAGTCGCCTAGGCTGAAGTGCAGTGGCCCAATCCCTGCTCACAGCATCTTTGACCTCCTGGGCTCAAGTGATCTTCCCACCTCAGCCTCCACAGTAGATGAGACTACAGGTGCACGCTACCAGACTCAGCTAATTTTCTGACTTTTTGTAGAGATGAAGTCTTGTTATTTTGCCCAGGCTGGTCTTGGAACTCTTGGGCTCAGGCAATTCTCCTGCCTCAGCCTTCCACAGTGCTGAGAATACAAGTATGAGCTACCACACCCAGCCTTGATAAGCTTTTAAGCTAGACTAAATAAAGAAAAGAGAAAATTAAAATTAGAAATGAAAGAGGGGATGTTACAACCAATGTTACAAAGGCAACAAGGATTATAAATAAGAGAATATTATGAACATCTGTATACCAACAAATTGATAACTTACACAAAAGGGAAACATACAACCTATCATTTGGTTTCTCTGGTGTATTCTACCAAACATTTAGAGAAGAATTAACACCAACCCTCCATGTGCTTTCACAAAAACTTGAAGAGGTGAGAACACTTCCTAATTCATTTTATGAGGCCAGCATTGCCCCGACACCAAAGTCAGAAAAAGGTACCACAAAAAAACTATTAGACCAATATCCCTTTTGAATATAGTAATGAAAAGAGCCTCAACAAAATATTCACAAGCATAATTCAATAGCACATTAAAATAATTATACATCACAATCAAGTGGGATTATTTCCACCTGCAAGGATGGTTTACCATGTGAAAATCAATTAAAATACTATATCACATTAACAGAATGAAGAAAAAAAAAACCATGATTATCTTGATACAGAAAAAGCATGTGAGAAAATTCAACACTCGACAAACTAGGAATAGAAGAAAACTACCTGAACATAATAAAGGATATATATAAAAAGCTCACAGCTAACATCATATTCAAAGGTAAAAGACTGAAAGCTTTTCCTCTAAAATCAGGAAGAAGACAAGGACTTCTATTTAACACAGTACTCAAAGTCCTAGTCAGAGTAATTGAGCAAGAAAAATTAAATACATCCAAATTGGGAAGAAGTAAATTATCTCTGTTCACAGATGACATGACATTAACATAGAAAACCCTAAAGATTCCACAAAAAATGATTAGAGCAAACAATGAATTCAGCAAATTTTCAGGATACAAAATTAACACACAAAATCAGTTGCATTTCTATATATCAACAATGAAAAATCCAAAAATGAAATAAAAAACAATTCCATTTACATACCATCAAAATAATAAAATAGAAATAAATTTAACTATGGAGGTGGAAGACTGTATAAAATGTTGTTGAAAGAAATCAGCATATCTACAACATCCCAGAACATTTTCTATATGGTACAAGATGACAAGATGGTTTAAGACAGAAAATGGCTCATATACTACATAAAATGATGTAGTGTAAATTAGTAGATGTCAGAAAAGTAGACTATTCGTAAATGAAAGAGTCATGTACTCATGGTTTTTTTGTGTGTTTTGTTTTCATGTGAGGAAACAACAGGCATGTGTACACAGTGTGGCCCTAATTAAGCAAGTCAATAAGACACAGTAAATGGAAAGACATCCCATGTTCATGAATTAGAAGACTTAATACTGTAAAGACATCAACACTACCCAAAGTGATCTATAGATTTAATACATTTCATCAAAATCCCAATGGTGTTTTTCATAGAAATAAAAATCTATGTTAAAATTCATATGGACCCCAAATAGACAAAACAATCTTGAAGAAAAACAACAAAGTCGATAGTTTTACACTTCCTGAAACAAAACTTATTTTACAGCTACTACCTTTCAGTTTTTGAACTAGATGACTATATCACCAATTAAAATAAATTTAAAATGAATTTTAAAAATTAAAAAATTGAAAAACTGAAAAGAAAGAGTATATAGTAAACTACTATAAACAAAGCAAAACATTCTATCTGCTTGTAGTACTGGGGTCAAGTTGCAAGAAGACCTGTCCTCTGGCCTGAAAGGCCAGTCACCAAGTATACTCCCTTAACCATGGGCTCTCAGTAAAGGATGGTGTTCCCCACTATTTCAAGCTGCAAGATATAGAACTTTGCATGGTCTGGGACACAGCCCATTACCACCTCTCTGGTCAATTCCTCATATCCTACACTGAAGACCTGCAGAAGAAGACTTCTCAAGAGTTGGGCATGGATGGGGAGATTGGAGCCAGCAAAGAACCCACTAACATGAAATATGGTTGCTCAGTGCCCCAACCCTATGCTTCCTGTTCTTCCTGCTGTGTACACTGCACCAAGATCCTTGAAGCTGAAAGAAATCTGGACCTTTGGGGTCCCTGTGTTACACCAGCAGCTCAAATCAAAAACAGCATATAAAGATTTCCTATAAGATATAGAGTTCCTATAACTCAATAAGAAAAATAAATAGTAACAGAAAGTTCAAAGAAAAGGAAATACCAAAGTATTTCTACCCAAAAGTATACTACTCAAAGTGACCGAAAGATTTAATATACTCTCCATCAAAATCCCAATTCCCAAATTCCAAAGAAAGTGGCTTTTAAATATATAAAACGATGGTCCCCTAATAAACAATCTTGGGGAAGCTGGAAGTCCACCCGCCATCCATAGCTGCATTTTGCTAGTTATTTCAAGGACCAATTCCAATTGAAAGACCAGTTTTCACCAGAGGAGTGTTCACAAACTCAACAAAAGAGCAGAGGGCTCATGCTCACTCATCTCCTCTGTCCCAATATCTAGCTGAAAAGACAGTAAACACCCCCCCAAAAGGGGGGGCGGGCGGAAATAAATCCAGAATAGTGGTGAGGATAGAAGAGGATGTGGCAGACACTGGGATTGGATATGTCTACGTCTGCTCGAAAACCTCTTCTTCTACATATCATTTTTACAGATGCAGAAATACTGCTTATTTCCCAGCCTCCTGTGTGATAGGGTGCCCAGGTGATTTAATGGTTGCCTGTAAGGTTCAGGCTAGTTTCTGCGAAAGCTATTTTTTTCTGATGAGAAGGGTGGATGTTGCGGATTCCAGCTTTTTCCTGTTTTCTTTCCTCAAACTGGGACATGAAAGCCACCTTATGACCATAAAGGAAAGGTCAGGAAAATCACAGAGACACAGGCTACCATTTTACTTCCATATTGCTTATTTTGGAGGAGAGAAAAAACCAATTTTAGCCACCATTAGATGAGCTATCATTTACCTGCAATTAGAAAGCATTCGTCAGCTGGGCTTGGTGGCTCAGCCTGTAATCCCGCGCCTTTGGGAGGCTGAGGTGAGTGGATTGCCTGAGCCTGCGCGTTCGAGACCCGCCTGGGCAGTGAGACCTCATCTCTACAATAAATCAAAAAATCAGCCGGGCGTGGTAGCGCATGCCTATAATTCCGGCTACTTGGAAAG